>NW_019208930.1:0-20363 GCF_001890105.1 Penicilliopsis zonata CBS 506.65
CATCGCCGCGTTCCGGCACGGATTCTGACTTAGAGGCGTTCAGCCATTATCCGGCAGATGGTAGCGTCGCGGCACTGCCTGGTCAGACAGCCGCAAAAACCAATTATCTGAATCAACGGTTCCTCTCGTACTAAATTGAATTACCGTTGCGGCGACCTTCATCAGTAGGGTAAAACTAACCTGTCTCACGACGGTCTAAACCCAGCTCACGTTCCCTATTAGTGGGTGAACAATCCAACGCTTACCGAATTCTGCTTCGGTATGATAGGAAGAGCCGACATCGAAGGATCAAAAAGCAAATCACGAAAAAAATGCTCACACGCGGATTCGAACCGCGGACCTCATGATTACTAGTCATGCGCTCTACCAACTGAGCCATGCGAGCTGATTCTTGCCTTGAAGGCTTTCTCCCCTATAGCCTAAAGCCTCAACCCTACATGTTCTTCTGACATGCCGCCTCGGCAGATCACATCTTATCCCAGGTGGCCAGGGCGATGCCCCAGCAACGTCATCATCGTCCATGAGTGCATTTCTATAAGTGATAAACTGGTCTCCAGACTTTTGCACCTTCACTGGTTATACGATGGATCTCTCAAGACTCAAAGCAAAGATGTCCTCGAACTTCGCAGCCCATTCCTGTTCTCGTACCTGGCACCCTCGGTATGATGTGGTATATCGGGACGATCTGCCCACAGCAAGCTCTAGGGGAATGTAGGGTCCAAGGTACGTAGTAAATAGAACAGGAACCAATTGCTTGATCTCTCACAGTCTAACAACCCATCTTATTCATCTGTAGAAGACCTGGGTGCTCAAAGCGGGCTAGAGGTGCCATGTCAGCATAGCTCGTTTAGGTCCTCCTGGTATTGCATGGTTTGTGGCTTTGTAAGGTGCCTGGTAAGCGGCCCGTACATGGTACGTACGTCGGTTTCACGTCGGCGCCGGCCTTACAATTCCATCGAAAACGTACTATATACGTAGCACATACCATTGATAGTGGCCAGCAGCCAGCAGCTATGGAGACTTTCACACTTGAATGTCCCAGTGTCGTCCTTGAAGCTTAGGTATCTCTTCTTCTTCGCGCCACTTGCTGATCGTTGCACACCGCCGCTGCCTTATATATTCGAGAATCGAAGCCATTCACATGGCGACAGCGAGGTCTCAGATGGTCGGTGAGCTCCAACACCTGACTGCCACTTCAGCAGTCGCACATCACCTTTATTATGAAGAGCCAACGTCCCTTTTAACCTATATAACCCCTTGAACACCGCACCACGCCAAGGCCCAGCTTCAGAGCGTACCTCATTATCTTCAGTATGTGGCATGTATTTTCTAAGCAGGTTCATCGGAGTCTTCATTAGCCTCTCTAGAGCTATGTCCGCCATGTTCGACCCAGATCTCGCTCACGCCTCACTTGCCATCATCTTTGACTTCCCCGTTAGGCATGTTGTGCCGCGCCTCGAGAGGCGCCACATGTCCCCCGATATCCCCGCCATCGTGAAGGCACATTGGGTTGATATGAACACTGCTCCTAATACAAAGACTGGTGTTCTTGAGCAATTCTTCCAGACTTCCTTTACTATCCGAATATTCACGTCACGTACATAGTAGCAATTCGCTTGATATGACCTGATAACCTTCGACCAGCATCGTTCTCGTTCACTTCTATACATGCTCTCATTTACCGCCATCCCTACACAGACCACACTCATTTCCGGAGGCAAGACTGGCCGCTGTTACAACGGTGTAGTGCTCCATTTGACGGTCAATATTACATCCTCGAAGTCCGCAATCTCCATAAACCATCACTCAGGGTGTCTTACACTCCTATGAGTGAGATCCAGAGATTTCAACAGATCTCGTAGTGCGTTTGCAAGCCACCTTATATCCAGTAGCCCCTACGACCACCGCGAGAGCTTCATGCAGCGTGGACGTGGCAGATCATGCAGTCAACCAGCATTGCCTCGCAGATGCAACCATATCTTCTGGCTCATTCACGTGTGGACAAAAGCTCCCGTCCGCGAATCTCGTCGTGAGAGCCGTACCATCACCAGGTGCGAGCTAAAAACGATTACCAAAAGATGCACATGAACAGACATAAAGTTGCCAGGACGAGGCTGCGTCTGCACAATTACTGATGGGTGTGACGGCCCTAAGCAAATGAATAATCAATTGGTGGCTTCAATACTAAAATATTCGAACGAGGAGGGGAAAGAGGAGAGGAGGGAGAGGTGCGTCGCGAGGCGCGTCTGATATCCCTCTCCCCTTTCCCGCACTAAGCTAAAACAGGAATAGCAGCCCTATTCACCACGACCTGCCTAAGGCATACAAACGACCTCGCCGTCGCCATGACATTACCCCCCCGTTCAGCCTTCGATTCTCCCACGAATCCGTGTTCAACGCTCCCACGCCAACAAGGGCACTGTGGCTCTTTCGATACCCTATTCCGCGCCATGGCCCGTCGCTTAAGACTTCGCTTTACTTGGACCCCTCTGTTCCTAAGGGGAATTCATCTCGCGATGTTCTAAGAACGACGGGACGGCTGCTCTATCTAGACATTATTCGCAGAAGGTTACCCATCTGCTAATTCTTTTCTTTTTGCAGGCCTGCCCCTTTTTACACTTCTAACCAGCATCTCATCATCACTATCCTCCTCTAGGTCCTCGCCTGCGTCCCAGGCTGCCAGCCATTTCTCTAGGCCTTTTAGCGGGCCCGGTTTAGCGGGATGCGTCTCATGGAACTCCTTTAGGAGGTGCAGGCTTCCCATGAAATTCCCAGCTGGGTACCATTTATTATCTAGATTATGTCCTAACCAATTGACCCAGTACTGCAGTCTACCATAATGGCTGCATACTGCCTATATACCGTCCAGTTCCCACTCTTCCTGGCCGTTTATTATTAATGGTTCCTGCGGGTCAACAATCTGTCCTGGTAGGGGATTATCTGGCGCCTTTCGCAGCTTGTCGAGGGATATAACTAGGTAGATTTTCATTAAGTCGAGGAGTTTTAGACGGAAGGCGTTGCCCTCTCTTTTTTTAATAAGAAAGGGACCTGACATCTAGTAATCCAGCTTCTTATTTAGTCTGTCCGTCTTATAGCTCTTTATCATAAGGAAGGCCTTATTACCGGCGTCAAAGTCAATCTGCCTCCTGTACTTATTCGCCTGGGTTCTCTAGTATTCCTGGGCTTCTCTCATATTCTTCCTCGCGAATTCCCACACCTCTTATAGCTGTTTGGCTTTTTTCTCCGCCTCCTGTCATTCCATCTTTATCCTTAATATTAGGGGTGGGTCTTCATCCTTATTCCAATCTCTCCAGTTAAACGAGGTTCTTAATAGGTAACCTCAATCCACTAGGAACAGCGACACTCCTGTCGACTCGTGGGGCAAGATGGCAGCTGCATGGTTAAGCAATAGTAGGAGCTTTAACTAATTTAATTAATAGTAGTTAATAAAGGGATATAGTCATTAAGTAATATATTAATTTATAATCTCCGTCTGACCATCCGTCTATGCATGATGAGCCGTTAACAGCTTCAGCTTTACCCCTAAAATGCGGCAGAACTCTTACTAGAACTCGGCAATAAATTAGGGACCTCTATCAAATACTATAGAATCAGGGGCTTTATAGTGTCAATATATATATTCAATAAACAGCTCCGCCTATTCCTTTGCGCCATCTGTCTTAAAGCAGGGGATTAAGACAGTCTTCTTACTTAACCTATCCATAACCACTAAGGCAGCATCCTTTGAGTCGTTGTCTTTTAGGAAAGATTGATAGTCCATTGAGATGTATTGCCATAGTCATTCTAGAATAGGTAGGGGTTATAGGAGCCCTGGCGTCTAGTCTCTAGGATTCTCTAAATAACAACAGATAAGGCAGTTCTTAATATATCAGTCTATATCGCTTCTTTAACCAAGCCAGTAATATCGGTCCTGTAGGAGCTTTCTTATCTTGTTCCGTCCAGGGTGGGCAGTCGACGGCTATCAGTGGATCTCATCTAATAACTATGCTCTTAAGTCGCCCTCCTCTAGAACCACTAATTTATCTTAATATAGGAGTAGTCCCTCCTACATCGTCCATGGTGCCTCTCCCATTTTGGCCTTCTCACGTTATGTCTGTAGAGAGGTCGCCGTGCGGTTCTCTTAGAGCAGCCTATCTAGAATATAGACGTCCTAATCTAGGGGAGCCATTTAAATCATTCCATCATTATCTTCATCCAATACTGACGACCCATCTAATACTTCATCATTAAAGATTAAGTAGTTAGTCATTAGGTCATCTAAATTATTATTATCTAACGCTGTGCCGTCTAGCGTTGTATAAGTTATTGACTTGGAACTCCCGCTTTTGAGGAGCTTAAGTTCTATCTAGATTTATTTATTAAGCACCTCTATAGCTAATAGTATTTAAAGACGATGATTCTCCCCCCTCTTTAGTTCCTTTCTTATTAGGGCATCTGCCAGCATGTTTTCCTTCTTTAGTTAGTAATAGATAATAAAGTAAAACTAAGAGAGCAACTCCAACCAACATGCCTGCCGTGCGTTTAACTATCGCTTTATCATAAAGTACTCTAATGCCCTATAGTCTAAGAGTATATTAAAGTATTCATCTCTTTGTAGTCCTTCTAACTCTGCTCTCTATTCTCCTAGGGCCTGAACAATCGCTAACAATTCCTTATTATAGATCTCATAATTGCGTTCCGGTGGCGACATTATCTTTAAGAAGAATACAACAGGATGCCAGAGTTCATCTTCTTTGAACCTCTATAATAGTACTCTAGCCACTACATTATCCAATGTGTCCATTTCAATTCTAGTAGGGAGCTTTAGATCATAGTGGCCTAAAATAGGTGCCTCTATTAGTCGTCGTTTCAGCTCCTTAAATGCCTGTTCACAGTCCTTATTCTAGTTAAATAGGAGGTCTTTCTTAATCAGGGCTGTCAACAGTCATGCTATATAGCTATAGTTCCTAATAAACCTCTAATAGAAGTTGCAGAACCTGAGGAATAATTACACAGATCTCACTATTATTAAATAATTCTAGTTATAGATCGCATCGGTTTTTGCAGGGTCCACTTCAATCCCTTAGGTGGTGATGATAAATCCTAAATACTTGGTTCTTTGAACATTAAACTCGTATTTTTTGATACTTGCTTATAATCCCGCCTCTCATAGGCGTTTTAGAACCTCTCTAACATATTCTTAGTATTCAGCCTTATTTTTACTATAAATAAGTAGATTATCTATATATATCATCATAAACTTGTCCAGACAGTCCATAAATATGCTGTTAATAAATCACTAGAAGGTGGCAGGACCGTTTATTAACCTAAAAGGCATAACCTTATACTTAAAGGTGCTATAGTGAGTTCTGAAAGCAGTCAGATCTTCGGCCTCTAGATCTAGGCATATATAGTAAAATCCTTATTATATATTAAGCTTTATAAACACTTGGGCTCCATTCAGTCGCTTAAGCAGTTTATTAATTAGGGGTAAGGGATATCTATCCTTCTTTATAATTAAATTCAGCTTCTAATAATCCACGTAGAACCATAGACCTCCATCTGCCTTTCTTACTATTAGGATAAATAAGGCATAAGGTAAATTGGCATGGCTAATAAATTCTTTGCCTAGATTTTCTATCATATATTGGTGGGCCGCCTCCAATTCCTTAAGGGATTACTTATATAGGGGACTGTATTCGACGGCCTCCTCTACGGATATATTAGGTTTCAATTAGATCTTATAATTATATCCTTTTTAATAGGGTGGCAGGTCGTCTAACTTCTTTTTAGAAAAGATATTTAAGAAATCGTGATACTCCTTTAGAATAAGTTAAGATAGGTTCTCATCCAATTATTCCACATTGGCGAGTACCACTCCCCGGGTCTAGGAGTTCTATTAATCCTATTATTTTTCCTTAATAATTTACTTAATCTTTATTAGGCTAGTGACAAAGATCTCTAAATCCTCCTTCTTTATATGCCGATGGAACGCCGGTGCCCTAATAACAGCAATGTTAATCATCATTAGGTCATTATGTCTTAAGGAGTCCTTCCTTTCCAGGACTTAATCCCCTTCATCGACGATGCTTTTCTTTAGCTCCCGCTCCATCTTGGCCAGGTTACTGTAATAGTGAATAGCCTCTATCTAGGGTGGTCAGTAATGAGTCTAATTCCTTTATTAGTATTATTCTACTCTTATCTTTATTATTAGCTTCTCATCACGACGAACTGTGTTCTCTTAGAATTCCTTTTTCACCGTTAATTTACTCTTCCGCTGTAGTATTGTCTTAGGCAACACCATAGACTATTTCTCCTAAAGTTCTTTATTTAGTGTCGGGCTCTATTCTAGCCATATAAGCCAGTTGTTCTGACAGTCTAACCAGGCGTCTTATTTTGCCATCCAGGTCTTGCCAATAATAATATTATAATACCCTAAGTTAGTGATGAGCATTAGTTTGTTCAAAAATTGTCGTCCGTCTACCCACAGGTGTAGGATGATGGCATAAGTGATCAGGGTCCTAGGCTAGCTGTTAAATCCTTTAACGCCCACTAGTTCCAGTAAGGGGTATAAGGGGATATTAAAGAACTAAGCTGCGTCCTTTACCCTCTATATATTAATAAAGATGCTTCCTCTCGCTCCTGTGTCTGCCAACACGGTAATTAGTATACTATATCTATTATATAATAACTAACTAGTTACAGTAAAGGGTCATCCACTAATCAGTTTAGATAGGTCTAATTCTCCCACATCCACTTCTATTTTGCCTAGGGAGGAGACTTTCCTTAGGCTAAGTCTTTTACCAGCTCCGCGGGTTCCTCTTTAGCCTCCAGTTCCTTAAGCTTAGCTAACTTTAAGTCGGCAGTCTTCCATTTAGGGTAAGCCCTAGCTTTATATTTTATTAAGCTATATATAAAGTAAGCATTATGGTCCTCCCTCCACTTCCTGACAGCTAGATCAATAGTAAGATAAAGAGAGTTGCGAGCGTTTAGCTTCTATAAGGTGGCATATTTAGTAGTGGGGGTTGACACCTTATTACTTATGCCTAAACTAATAGGCATGGTTCCTCCCCTTCTACCTTTACTACAGTTTGCGTTGTTATTTATAACCTCTAATTAATTTACCATTTTAGAGCAGTATTCGGTGAACTCCTCAAAGGATCCATCCTTATTAATTTCGGGGATAGTAAGTTCTTGCATGCGGTGGCTTAATTTATAATAGAGCTTATCTTAGAGATCATCCTCGTCGACTCCTGCCTCCGCGGCCAGGTGCATGAAGTCAGAAAGGAAATTATGAAATTTCTCCTATTTCTAGAATAGATGACGGAACAACACTTTAGCGTTGGTGACCCAATTTAGATCCTTATAAATAGTCTCCAGATGGTCGAGGATATCACTGGCCACATTATAGGGGTTCTTCGCGTCGTCCTAGAGTCTAGGAGCCACATATTTGCAGGCCTTTCCATCCATGCGACTAAATATATAGGCAATGCGAAGTTCTTCAGTATTATAATGATCTCCATTGGCGCGCAGCTTCTGCTTTATTAACATCAGCCAATCATTAAATCTAGGATCCTTACTATTAGTCAGCATCGGGGGGTCAGGTAGTTTAGCAGAGCACTTAGGTCCACAGGAATTATAGGGTTTAGGGGTTCTATTAACTAAGGCAGCATTATTAGTAGCACTGCGTGCAAGAGCCAACATAAATTCTATACATTTATTCTTCATGACCACAAGTCTAGCCTATACTTCCTTCAGTTGCAACTGGGTTTCTTTTAACTATTTATTATTCTCTAGGGCTAACATGGCCTCAGCTTCAGCATGAAGCTTCTCATTCACTAATTATTAATTGCTTTTGGTCACCAGGTGCAACATTATATCCCACAGCATATCTAGATTATCCGCACAAAGACTAAAGAACTATTCCTTTATTATCGCGTCCTTAGTTCCGTCAAGGGTCTCACGACGTCTGGATGACACTTGAGGGTCATTGTTTAGTCTCGCCATATTTTCATTATTAACACAATCCAGCAGTCAGATACAATAATAGAATCACTAGGTGATTAGAGTATCATTCAACTGCTATTAATTATGTAGGAATTAGAATTAGTTAGTTTAAATATTATGTGACGGCCCTAAGCAAATGAATAATCAATTAGTGGCTTCAATACTAAAATATTCGAATGAGGAGGGGAAAGAGGAGAGGAGGGAGAGGTGCGTCGCGAGGCGCGTCTAATATCCCTCTCCCCTTTCCCGCACTAAGCTAAAACAGGAATAGCGGCCCTATTCACCACGACCTGCCTAAGGCATACAAACGACCTCGCCGTCGCCATGACAATGGGACTCATTCGAGCCCTTTGGTCCATTCTCTTGTCAATCGTTGGAAGTCGTACATTGTATCAAATACCGATAGAGCTATTATGCGGGCATCATCAGAAGTAGACCCTATATTCATGACAGTATTGACCCCCTGTATGCCCTGATCATTGCCCTGAAACTCGATGCAGATCGATACATCGGTGCTACGGCACTAATACTGTTTGATCATTTGCAATAGCCATCAATTGTCTCGCTCTGGCTGACTTGCAGGCTATACCCCCAGACATACTCGGTACCGGGCAGACTGAGAGCCCTCCAAACCCCCTGGTGCTCTTTCCGACGAGACGCCGCACCGGCGCACGCATGTTACCGATTCCCACCTGCTGCTCATACGCAATCTCACCCACAAAAAGCCGCACCTTCACGTCACATCCCCTTCTGGGTGCGCCTCGTGGCATAAAAGGACAGCAGAGAGCAGACTGATAGCAGACTTCGATTTCCGAGACGGCACTGTCCATATAGTGGTACAGCGTGATTTCACTACAGCCACTATGCCGAGGAACTGTGCTACGCTTAGCCAGCATCCTAGTTGACGTATATACTCTATCACGCCGTGTCGAGCTATGTCTAGTGTCCCAAATGACGTGAAGCACGGGGCTTATAGAGGAGAGAGATATATAATGAAGGAAAACAATCTCCACTGATCCTGTATCGTTCACTTGCCCCCCTCTAGAGGATGTCTCTGGCGTGTATCAATGCTACGCTGCCTAGTCTCCCCATCAGTCACTCCCTCACGTTTCCGCTGAACCATAATCTATATGAAGCTCCCCTGGGCTCTCTGTTTCTAACTTACCAAGGCCGCCGAGCTGTATATATTTCCTCTAGGCACGTAAGCTTCCCGATAAAGCATACATATATCTCAAAGTCAGTGACTAGACCTGCTGAATCCGGGTCTGAGACCACCCTCTTGAAGCTAGTGTGGGTTATACCGCTCTATAAGTCTCTTCAGGAGCTCCAGCATGATTGTCTGATACATCAGGCACATGAGAAAGATATGCCTAGGGTTCTGCACACTTTTCTTGTATAGACACGCCGCCAAATCGACCGCCTCGATCCTGAGAAGTGGTGACGTGCTATATAACACGAGCAGAGCTATGGCAGAGCTGAGGACTGGGCCTTTTTCATTTCCTAGTATACGTTTGCTGTGGGCCTACCTAGGACGTTGACGAGCTTCCTCAACTTGCCTGGTGCGTGCTCAGGGGCCATCTCCAACATATCCTCTATTCGCTCAGAGCGCTGCCTCAGCTTCCTTCTCAGGATCATGACAAGTACTGTCACCCGGACCCTCGCTACTTTATTCGCGAGCTTATCTATCTCTTCGTTCTCTGGTCAGTCTCCTATATATTCACCACGTACCATCAAGAGGGAGCCCTACAGCTCGCATATGAGCTAGTTGCCGCTGTGGGATGCTCAAAGGCTCCCTCTTCCAACAGCATGGAGGCGTGCTCGTGTGCCAGTTGGTAATGGTACAATGATACAGACACTCGGTTGTACTCCGAACAACATCGCCAGCATATACGGGTAGCTTTGGGAGCGCCCCGAGGCCAGTTATTCTGTCAGTAGACTACGGAAGGTCCGCAGTATGTCTAGGTGCGTTCGGGCATGGGCTCACCATCGTCAAGCTCCTGGCTACTAATGCCCTCGGTGCGTTCGTTCATGAGCTTGCCAGCATCAGGCGACTTACTACGCAGGCTCACAGGGCATTCGTACGGGAATTCGGCGGCAAAGGCATCTGGTCATGAATCAAGGTCTGGGTAACTGGCTACGAGGATAAATTGGTGGAATACGGGTGATTGCCAGCTGGTAAGTCACGGTTGATGCAGCCAGGTAGTATCAGTCCTGTATATATATATAGATATTCCTAGTATGTACATAGCCCTAGCCGCCACCGTCTGGCAAAGGCATTTTTGATGCTATTAGCTCGCAAACCCATCTGACTGCTGAATTTACGTATCTATACATACATTTCGCGAAACAACCCAACCACCGTAGGCTGACTTGCCAGTACGCACTGGCATCCCAATGAACGAGGCAGCAGATCGGCTCGCAGAGGCCGCATCACAGAACTGGTCCTGGCCACACGCCTCGAGTAGAAGATAAGGACAGTCCCCAGCCTTGATCTAACTCTGGCTGGGGCATATAGTGCCCAACCACTTCCTACAAAGTGCCCTGATATGGAAGATAAATTAGCAAGAAGTACAATGGCTGTGAGGAAGACCACACAGCGTAGCGCTAATATGTATCCAATGCCCTCCACAGGGAAGGAAAAGATCTAGCACATGATCCGTAGAGTCAGTGCTCCGCTTCTCATATGCATGCCCTTTCTCAGTTCTCCTTTTATGCGTCGAACCCCGGCTCGACGCAGTATTCTAGATTCATATAGGTTAGATAGGACGCCGGTTCCTCAGAGTGCAGCTCCCCCGGTATAGCGGCCACGATGAAGGATTATTTGGTCGAGTTTATTTGCAGAACGGCACTCTTTGTGACTGCGTACCTTTGCAGCTTGGTGGCTAAGTCTCCACGAAAGACTCCTGCCTTCACAGTGAGCTATGATTCTCCGACATGGAGACATACCTTCCTTCCATCGTCTCCCTCTGGCGAGGAGCCGCCACCTTCCGGATCAGCCTCCGCCTTATCAAGCAGGACCTGCGGTTCTTCGGCGCTGTGTAGATCTACACTGAGTCCGCGTGATCGTGGATCTGCTCGGCGAACGACGCGCCGCTGAATGAGGTACGCACTTCGAGTGAATTGTCGGCGTACTCGGCAATAAAGACGCTGGCGAGGGGCTCAGACTTGCCTACTTTTCACGCAGCTACGCCAATGGCGCCCAGGCACGCAAGTTGACACGACACTCAATGCGATATCAGATGTGGGTGGGGGCTATGTGGAGGGAATAGCCAGCACGTCTGTCGGCTACGGACAGTGGGAGAGACACACTAGGATACAATTGGTGATGGTACGGGATTTGGGCAAAACGGGGAGTCAGGGTGGAACTTGATGTTAAACAAGCTAGCCTGATAACAACCATCCGATATGGTGTAGTGGCTAACATCGGCGTCTCTCACACGCCAGCCAGGGGTTCGATTCCCCTTATCGGAGTTTCTTTTTTTTTTCCTTTTCTATAGTCCACCAGTATATATCGTCTGTTTGAAGAATATTCCTTTCCAATGAATTTCTATTGAATATTTCACCAACTACTCTCTCTATGCCTGCCATCTCTACCGTTCCATGCGGTGTTTCTGCCAAGACTGAACCCGGAGTCGCCGACAGCCAGACGACAGTAACCAGGACAATGTACATAGTGGGAATATATATATATTTACACGATACGAGCAATCCCAGATAGCAGCATCGCACTTTGTTTCGCCAATTAGCTTCCCGTATATTCGTCGGTGTCCCGTAGCTAATTACCCATGTCTGCTCGATTCGTCGTCCGTTGCTCGGCGCAGATAAGTCCCGGCCTGAGCACGCCGGTGAGCCTCCGCGCAAGCCTCGATGGCCAGTTGCCTGACGCCAGCTAAGCCTCTCCCAAGTATACTGCAGATCCCCATCACCAATTGCTTGACACCGGTGAGTCCTCGCTCGGGCATACCGCGAGCCCCCGGACGTCGGTTTCCTGGCGCTAGCAGGCCCACGATTGCACGCCTGGATACTAAGGCCGGTGGACCTGGCGCTGGATGTCGAGGAGCCCCGGCAGTGTGCGTACGCCGGCACCGCTACTAGTTGGTCCGCTCCGCCCGCAGGTGCCAAGGGCTCCGCCCCGAATCCCCCCCATGTCAGGTTTCGGACCCGGGAGTGCTTGCACGCGCACACACGGCCTAGGCTATGCCGGTGGGTAAGTAGAGGAAGCACGAACGGGCACCATCCCTAGAGGCTGACGCCCGCGTGCTCCCCTCTAGCCCTCGGCTACGGGCTCTAGAGCAACCCCAGGACACACCTATCGGAGCTGAGAACGTTGTCTGGGCGGCGGATGAGTACCCGTACTGTTGAACCCTCAAAGGTACGTGCTCGCCTTCGTGCCGTATAACGGTGGAGAATTCGCCAGGCAACTGGCTACGATGTGTATCAATCCGGGTAACTGGCTTCGAGTTTCAGTTGGCGAACTACAGGAAAATTGTTGACTGGCAAAGCACATCTGCAGTCTGCTGGCAGGCCCCTATCCAGCTCTATCGTACACTCCAGTGATGCCAGCCTAATCAAGCTCTCTTCTCGTCCACACTCCAGCGATGTTTCCAGGAGATGGACATGTCTTCCTCACCGCGTTCCTATAACCTCCTTTGTAAAAATGTTCTCGCGGTATCGCTGCAGGGTACGCCTTCAGTAGGTGAGGTGCATCTGGAGAATGTGTCGAGGGTATCTCAATAGCTCTGAGGTGAGTGACTGGGTCTGTTCAGCAATGAGACGATGGGAATGGCCCCAATCGGACCATTCATGCCCTCCTCAACAACAATGCCCGTGGAGAAATGACCGGCATCACCAATCTAGACGGGACAAAGTCAAGATGGACCTTGCTGGGTGCAAGTAAATCGACTAGAGGTCTCTTTATCCCAAGATTGACAGCCTGCAAGGGGCGACGGAGGTGGTCTGGACGGTCGACAGCTTCCCTGACAGTCCAAGAATCTCTGTGGTCCACTTCGTGGACGTCTTAGGAAGCGATAAGGTCGGCAATGTGACCTGATTCACGCTGCTCGAGGGTCTGAAAGCCACAATTATCAGAGTACTGTGCCTGGGTGTCCTTGTCTTTCTACAATACCTCAAGCCATCGGTTCTACGCGGCCACCGCGGGCAAGGCTAACTGCATCCAGGCTCTTTATGAGGTTAGGGACTCGATTTTCAAAAACAAGATAAAGTCCAAAGATGAGGATAAGAGCTAGCAGGAGCTCTACAGCCGCGCCTCTGCCATCTACAACTGAAACTAGGGTTCCAACTCATCACCCTGATCATGAAGTGGCTGCTGGACCTACAGCAGTACGACCTTCCTGGATGGCCGGCGGGACAGCTCGGGCGAGGACGAGAAGAAAGATCTGGTGATTTTGCACTGGCAGACTCACTGTACTTGGTCGTCCGGAGTTGCCAGTTGACCTATGTGAAGCGCTTCGTGATGAAGTAATTCGAGGGAGTCATCGCCAACGGCGACCGCTACTTCCGCCAGACTTCCTGAAAGCCGTGCCACTCGCAGTTTAACGCTACATCGAGGCCTCGGCCGTCCTGAAGCCCACACTGTAAAAGGTTCCCCGGGTGGGCAAGCCCCGGTTCCAGACCTACAACTAAGTATAGCGTGAGATCAACGCCTGGTGCCCTTCCAGCTGGCTTTTTCCTAGCAGCTGCCCATGGAAGATACGGCCTTTGATCTCGGTCTCACGCAGGGCTTGTCTCAGGGAGTGGCGGCATCAGGCGAGATTGCCAGTGCACTGGTCGCCTTGAACGGGCATCTTCCGTGGCAGCGATTTGCTCACTTCCGCGGAACGTACCGAGAATCTGCTCGAGGTTGATTCAGCGCCTTCCTCGGAACGGTGGAACTGGAGTTCGAAGCCCTGTGGACGCTGCGCTCGCGGCACGAGATAGTGGTATAACAGTTCCTGGTGGGAATGCAGGTGAAGCAGCGTACGGAGTTCGAGGATACGGACAGAGCCAGATCGCCAGCCGGCCGACCCAGTACACTCGCCAGCTGAAGATCAACCTGGCAGACAACAGGATAAAGGCGAACAACAAGAAGATTGCCGTTATAGACCAGTCTTCTGACCTAACGGCAGCTGGTGGATAATGTTGCCTCGGCTGAAGATTATCCCTGCACCATATTCACGCCTGAGGTGCTATGGTCAGCTGCCAGGAGCTGCATAATGGAGTATAGCTGTGGCTGGCTGTGAAGGGCACGAAGTAGGCCAATTCCGCCTGTCCCAGACCTATGAGATCTTCAAGCAGATCCCCTTTGCCAGCTGGGCCCGGCGAGTTTTCTAAAGCTCCAGATCACCGGCGAGATGATCTTCTCACTGCCAGAGGAGCTCTTTGATATAGACTTCCCGCAATATCACTTCCGCCGCACCAAGTTCATCGCCGTCTCAGTGCACTGCATAGTGTATTCACCAGCGTTAATGGCAACCTGTGCCTGGACCAGCACATGTACCGGACCAGCGGTCCGCCGCATGCAACTCACGCCGGCGTGGCTTACCCCCTCCCAGCCATCGCCATCAGCAGCAGTCACGCCGACACCGGCCTTTGAGCTCATTGCCGGGGCAGTACTCCAGCCCTTCGAGGGCGCCGGCGTCGTGAGCACCTATACCTTAACTGCGAGAAAGTGACAGTCAAGCAAGCACTAACCAACTAGGCCAAAAAGACCGCGTCTAGTCATATCCTGACTGTATTATATAGGAGTAAAATCTTTTTCTGACATTAACCCTATCCCTGGACTACCAGGCTTCGACTACAACGCTACAAGTGACATGATCTTAAACCCCGCTATACGGCCAAGGAAAGCACAAACGCCGTTTTAACCGATTTCCATCATGCATTTAAGATGTGTAGCCTGAACGCCCTACTCAACCTCCACAGCGACTCTCCCACCTATGGCACGAGCCTATCGGCGTCCTTTAGCTCTGGAGTTTTATCGGGGAATGATATACAATCATCATTTAAGAAGAATAGAGTCGGAGTATTGCAAGAATCTATATAGTATTAGTTCTAGATATATGGTTAATATATTACATTTAAAGGCATCCTATTGTTGATCATCTTAGTCTAACAATAAGCTTTTGTTCCGTCCCGAATGGAACCGTGCCGATCTCCCGTGTGGGAGCCGGCGCTAAACCAAGACAGTGAACCTAATCCATCTCGAACAATAGCACACGGTAACTCCCCAAGAGAACAGACGTGCATCTACTACGGATACCTACGAGGGATACACACAAGGTCACTGTTCGCTCGGGGGATACAGTGTACTAGAGAGGAAATAGTCAAGAAGAGAATTGACAGAGCTATAAACTAACGAGGTATCTGGTTTCATGGCCTTTTACCATAGATGAAATACAACTTTCCATATTGGTGCACCGAGAGATCTGCCAGCTCAGCCCGAATCTTGGACGCCATGACGGCAACTTCCAGATCTTTCCACCCCAGGACTGTCGTCAGGATGCCAGGAAGATACGAGCCCAGGGCCTGGCTATAGTGTGACTGCATAAAGTGCCCGATCTTCTTTTGCTTCTCATCGTCCGACCACGGACTCAGCGGAACTTTGATCACCTTGAGCTTGATATCTTCGAAGCCTGCGGATTTCAAAGCCTGGGTCCATGTCTCTTCGATATCCTGCATGGGCTTGCCGAACTTTGCCCCGGCCTCTTCGATCAGAGCACACATCTGGAGTGTGTAGCGGCCCCGTTCTTGGAGAGAGTTGTCGTCGGAAAAGATGTCGAGAGTGAAGGATTGGAGTTCAAAGTATCCTCCGGGTATGAGGTTATCGAAAGCCTGCTTCGCTAGTCGGTTGATGTCTTTGATTGCCCCCGCGAGCTCGCGGCCATGGATATAGTCAAAGGGACGGGAATACGCCCATTCCGACTCGAAATCGTCTACTTCGAAGACGCAGTTGGAGGGGACCCTAGCCATATGGACTCGCCGTTAGAACAGTTTGAATACCAGTCAACAGGGGGTGTTTCAAATCGTTTACCATCCAGGTTGGATCGGGCTCAGGTCGTTTCCAACCACTTCCGCACTGGGGAATTGACTAAATAGATAGACCGAGGTCAGTATATATATGACATCGAACTTGTACAAAGGAGAGTTAATATATACTCGGCAAAATCTATGGCCCAGATGCCCGTTCCGGTACCGATATCTAGAACACGACCGAGACCGGTCTCCTTGATGGGGGCAAGATGTAATTCCCCGCCCAGAATCATGCTGTAGATGTGGTGCAGGAAGTCCATGCGGTCCTGCTCATCTTCGTCGTTTGGAAACAAATATTCGCCCTTGCGGTAGCTCTGGTAGCGACGGCCATTTTCATATCTGGCGGTCGTCCGTTAGCATCAGAATTGATGTAATACAAATAAAATCAAAACGCACTCGTAATCCAGCACGCTTGACCGGAGGGATGTGTAGTCTGTTCCGAGCGAGCTCAGTGAAACATTGTCGCTTTCCTGGTCCCAGTTAGATGGAGACTTGCGAAAGAAAAATAGACAAGATTCACTTGGGGAGAAGGCGCAGCATCGTCAACCTCGAGACGATCAGTATTGGCAGCCCCATCGGTGTTGGTGTTGGTGTTGGAAGCCATTGCGTTGTCCGTCGGCAGTCCTGCGCGGGGGGGAGGGGGGGAGAAGGGTTTAATTGTGTAGATTGCAGAAAAAAGCAGATCACGCTGTACTTATAAGCTAGTTAACTAGCTATAGGGTAACAACTGCATGAACTAGTTTCAGTAGTCTATAATATGTATGGAGTGCTTTTATAGTAATACTCCGTAAGTATGCTGCTTCACAAACTACTGCACTCCGGCAGGTGCACAGGAGGATAATTCTGCCTGTGAAACGGTGATAAGGTGGAGCCCGAAACAGAGCAAGGAAATACGTCAGGCATTGGATGGAATGTGTTGGGGATCTGGCCGCTTCTGGACTGGCACAGACGACTAATGCGGACTATGATTCTCGCCACGCTTTATCGACCGTCGCGGCTGACTCGCCGAGCCAATCGCTTGTTCCAAGGCGCAACAACGGCGAGTCTCGTCTCCTGGCCGAGGTCGAGATTGATCCGCAAGAGGGCGTGTCTTGTCAAGTGGGGAAGATGTTCTTTGTTCTCTACTGTGCTCTCTAAACCCTATCCAGACACAATGGAGTAAATGAGCCTGGATATAACTAATGATAACTATGATAGTATGGACATATTTAGGATCAGTTATAACACCATTAGGACTAATTAAAAATCTCCGCTCCTGCTGCTGGCCTTTACTCTACTTTACTCATGTCTCAGGTCAAGAACTACAAATATGAAAATGGTCACATTGCCACGATGAGCTTAAGCAGGACCAGCAAGTAATGATATTGAATATTCATAGCTTAGGTATAGCTAAGTCACTAACTACTAGGTAACTAGTCCAGTTGTGTTATGTTAACAATGTAGAAGCAATACTCCATATGGACACGCTCGTGGAGCAAAGGCAATCTAGACTGCTCATTCTGTCAGCCTCCACTCCATTCCAGTGGTCTCCCTCAAGGACTGCAAGACTCCAGACGACGGTACAAACAGCCCGACAGGCCAGGGGCCCTCATGCCAGCGGTTTACCAACTGTCCTGCCCACTGCCATCCGCCAGCGGCATAGTCCGGCATGAAGACGCCCGCCCCGGAGTCACCGGGGGCGCACACGGGTTTGGCGTGCTTCCTCAGAGGGTGGAATGTCAGCAACCGGGCCACCACCACCGTGGGATCCGAGTGATCAGAGGAAGCATCGGCACTTCGCGCACGGAACATTTTTGACTCAAACGGCCCAACTCGGCCGGCAGTGCGTTCACTGCCCGCCCCATCCTTGTAAAGGATCGCGCCGGCTTCCGGATCAGTTGCTCCCACCACACGGTGCGGATCGAAGATGGTTGGAGGAGGCAGCGCCCCTTCCGTGCCGGCCGCGAAATCCGGCATTGCGTCTTCGAACCACTGCCCGTTCTTGCCCTGCCATCCCTCCGCCAGTCGCACCAGAGCCAGATCGGTGCGCCAGCCCTGTTCGTTGACCCCGATGTCCCCATGCTCGACGGTCCCGCACGGCTCCCTCCACGACGCCAAAAGACGGGCTGATTGCTGGGTATCTGCGCGGAAGGTGGCCCGGAGTAACTCGCTGAGGATGTCAAGCCCCCCCGGCGTGATGGCTCGGGTCTCCTCCTTCTCTGAAAACGGCACGACATGGTACGCCGTTAGGGCGTATTTGGCTGGCGGATCATCGGTGTTGCTAGCGGGGGAGAGAAACACACCGACCGATCCCTTGGACTCGTCGCCCTTGAGTGAAATAGACTGGCCGTGGACGAGGTGGCGAGACTGCTGCACAGGGCGCAGCATAGTATTCTCACGCAATACAAACCGGCGTTGGCTGGAGTCGACGCGATCTAGCCCGGTGAGTCCAAGGACCTGTTCGGCGTCGGCCAGATGGTCGGCCATATCGTTGATCTGGGCGGTTATCACGATTATGGGCGTGGCCTGGGTGGGGAGCGCCGCGAGTACAGGGGCTGTCTCGTCAGCGTCGACGACGAGGCAGACGCACTCGATCCATAAGTTCCGCCAGCCGAACGGGCACCGGGTGGCAACCACGGTGCGCACGGTACGGTCGCGACGCAGCAGGTTCTCTAGGTATGAAAAATCGTCTTCAAGAGGGCGCACTCGCCCCTGGGCCACTTCTGGGAGCATCGGGAGCATCCCAGGATCGCAGACAACTTCCTCCGGGAGAGGCTCCACGCGGTTTGACATGTCGTCGTACCAGGAGTCCTTCGTGTTAACCAGCTGCTGGTTGTATCCCCGCGCGCCATCGAGGATGGCCATCGACTCCCAGAGACTGGGTTCCTGGCGCGTTGGCTGCTGTGGGAAGGCCCGAAGACCCCAGCGGAGCAACGCCGCCATCGTCTGCTGGTAGAGGAGCTGCGATGTTGGGTCGACGGGCTGCGGGCGGAGGTCAGACAGTGGTTCAATGGTGGTGCCATCGTCAAGTTCTGCGGCATCGCCTTCTGCTAGTGCGCGGATGGCCTTCAGGACCGTCTCGGGCTCGGGAGATCCCAGGATGGCGTTCACCTTGTCGGCCAACTCCCGGAACACCGGCTGCTCATTCATCTTTTGTCGTTTCGCCCGTGTCCGGATTGAGCGTGACCTCTAGATGTGCCTGAGGGAGGTACGTTCAACGGATGAGGTCATATTGACCGCCTGAAGAGTGTGAACCACAAACCACGCCGCGATATAGACAAGACCATGGCACTGATCCACACAGATTGCCACAGTAAGTATGAAATATAAAAACATAGACAGTAGGAATTTCACTGGTTCAAGATATATGGTGATTCAGGTAAACTTTTAAATTTATGTGATCTCTTGATTAATTCCTCCACTAATTCCTTACTGTATCCTTACAAGATGCGGTCATATACAGAGAGAGTATCCTCTGATATAACCCCGCTCGAACACTTCCAGGGTCGCCGACGGCCAGGCAGCGATGACCAGGACGATATAAATGATAGAGATATATATCTTGATACATGATTAGACCAAGGGCAGTTGGAAGCTAAATGTGCTTTGCCAGTTGACAATCCCCCATAGTTCTCACACCAATTAATCACCGTAGCCAGTTGCCTAGCGCTGGGGGCCTTAGCCGCTAAGGCATGTAAGTGTCTGGGGGACAGAGGGAGGGCCGTTCGGCAGCTTGTGCGGTGATTCGTGCGGGCTTCCTTCGGGGGGGGGAGTGCCGCGGTGCATCAGTCACTGTGCTCGCATCGTTCAGAGAGCTTCGGGGGAGGACAGTTATAATAGTCTATCTTAGCTGCCTAATCTAGTACCTTGACAACACCACAAATAGCTATGAAATTGGCAGGGAAAGAATATAATATTTGGAGTATTAATCTACATCATCATCATCATCATCTCGGTTCGTGGCTTGATGGGGGCGTCTCAACAGAGACAGTAGCGGGTGGAATTTGCCTCGCCCTTGACCATAGGACGGAAGCGTGGCTGGGCCTGTATCAGAAGCGGATAGGCTTTGCTCAAAAGGAGTTTCATCGACAGTGCTATCTCGCCAAGATTGCAGTATTTTCGCGGTTTCGATCGTATCGGGATGAGTAGAGCCAATCTTCTTCTCCCGTAATTGAAGACAATCCTCAAGCAAGGCAATGGCCTGATCATTGCGTTTTAGAGATTTCAAAGTGTCAGCAAGATTGCCCATGCTTCTCAGTGTATCAGGGTGCTCGGCGCCAAGCACTCTCTTGCTTATCTCTATCACCTGCACCTCAAGCTCTTCAGCTTCCTTCCATCGGCCCTGATTC
>NW_019208930.1:21215-76550 GCF_001890105.1 Penicilliopsis zonata CBS 506.65
CAAGCTCTTCAGCTTCCTTCCATCGGCCCTGATTCCGGTATGTCAACGCAAGATCGGCCATGAGATTTAGCATTTCCTCATTATCCACAGGCCGTCCATGTCGCGCTTTATAGACTGCTTGAAACAGCACCTCTGCTTCCCTATATCGTCCATCCTCAAAAAGACAGCGTCCGACACATTGAGCAAATTCCTCCTGGACTTCCACACCCTGTGGAAGCACTTTATTTTGGAGAATAAATTGAGCATGGGGTAAATATTCCCGCCATAAACCTCGATTATGATGGTCGTCAGATGGGAAGATGTCATTAAAATGCTCAATAGCTTTGACTACCCATTTCAGAAGTTGATCTTCCATCTGTAACCAATTCCGGATCGCCAGATGAACAAGACGGTGCATATTGATAAGATGACTGTTGCTTTGCATGGTAATAAAAGCATAGGCTTTTAGTATTCCTAGCGCCTTCTGCTGCTCAATGTTTGACTCGGCAGGTGGAAGAAGAGATAGGGGTATATCTCGCGCCTCTATGCATGCCATGAATGAAAGATATTGAGCTGCCATATCAGATGACTTTTGAATCTGCTGGAAGGATACCAGCCAGGTAGAAGCCACTGGATTCTTGATGTCAGGGTATCGGAATTCATCCTCAAACTCTTCACTGAGTAGCTCAATCATCGCGCTCCCTTGCTGATTGAGTAGAGATAGATAAGCTTCCAGCGAGATGTCGTTCTCATTAATGAAGCTTGCAGCTTGGCTCAGGGCCAGGGGCAGACCACATAGTTGGCGGACTAATGTGGTCGTGGTTTCATGATCCTTAGTCAAGTCTGGGTTGATAAGTGATGCTTTCAACAAATCAATAGCCATCACGTCATCCAATTCTGACAGTCTTATAATACCCGGTCCAACCAGTTGCGTTGCGAGCTGTTGATTCCGGGTGGTGAAAAGAATGAACCCATTTCGGTTCTGGGGCAGAAAGGTTTTTAACGCAGGTAATGAAGGGCTAGACTTCATCCAAATATCCGCATCGTCTGCATTATCGATTATGAGTAGCCAGGAGCCGGCCATTTCTGAGCTCAGGTATGCCTTTACTTGAGACTTCACATTGGCAGCTGTCACATTCTGTAATTGGAGCTGTTCGCTGATGCTCATGAATGCTTGCTCAATGGCTTCGATGCTGGTGGATGGAATCCAGAAAACAGAGAGCGTTGGGTCCTGATCTTGAACAGAATAGGCGAGCTCGAGTGCGACCTGAGTCTTTCCCATCCCTCCAAGTCCTGTAATTGCTGCTTTTCGTGGGCTATTCCTGTTCTTCGCGAAAACCATTTTGTGCAGTTGGTCCACTTTACTTTGTCTGCCAATGAAACGAGGGTTTCGGTCAAATGGCACAGTCTGGCATTGCTTATGATCTATTAATCCTTGATCAGCTCAATATTCAGAAATATATTATACCTATAAGAAGAGATATAGGTTTGTCAATGAATGCTCGGGTAACAGAGACATACGGATTATGCTTGATGCCTTCTCGGCAATTTCAATCTCACGGGGTTGCACAACATAGAGAAGCTCCTTAGCATAGCAGGCAGCCACTATGGCAGCATAATCTTGCCAATAGTCATTCTTATGATAGTCTGCATAGTCGCTGATGCCGCGGATGACAAGACAGGGAAAGTTGTTTATCAGACCAGCGGCTTCCATTTCAAAACAGAGTATATCACCGAGCTCTTGCCGCATCTGATCCCTAGCTGTAGCATCCTTGATGACCTTATTTCCAGAGGCAATAAGACCGTAATGAACCACTGGATCAGTATCACGGCGCTGGCCTGATTCGTGGAGGACGTCATGGCTGACCCCTGGGTGAGAGAAGATTGGGTATCTCTGCACCACAGTTGCGAGAAAGTCGAGAAACTTGGGGGGTTGAAGTTTATGCTCTGCTTTGAGGGCATTCAGTACATTGAGTAGAATGGCTGGCGGGGCGTTCAGAAAGCCAGTCCGTTCGAAGAAAGTTCCATAATCCTTGCCCAGGTCATACTGAATCACCCCTCCTGATTGTCCAGAGGGCTGACCGACCACCACATCTCCAAGCCGAATATCGTTATCCTCTGTTGGAATTCCACCACCGATGCCCACTAACAACCCAAATCGAATGCTCTTGAAGCTTGAGCGCATCTGCTGCGCCGCCGTTGCAGCCGAGCCGATTCCGTACTGGCCAGCAGGAAGAGAGGCTATGGTCACATAGTGCTGTTGGATCCTGCCAAGTATGTAGGTATTATCATCATTTGGTTGTAGGTTTCGTGGGCTTTCATGGACCTCATCCAGGACAGCCTTGGCGGCTGCCAGTTCACGAGGGAGAGCACAGATCCAGCCCACGGTGTACCTGTCAGTAGGCATAGAAATAGAAGTCATGTTGAATAGGATGTTTTTTCTGATTTTTCAAAGTTCGGTGGGCGTGTTTTCGCGAGGAAACAGTACTCAGTGAGTTTGGATTCTGAGGATGATTGTCTCCAGGAGCGGGGTTTGAACGAGGTTGGGAATCCACGTAGCCTTGTGTTCTTCCACGAGGCTGAAAGCTCAGCATGCGCCTAAGTATTGGCCAGCCTGGTCAGGCTCTACATACGAGGGTCAGCGATAGCGCTTAGAACCTGATCTAATTGAACCCTGCTCAGGCGTCAAACTGCATACACATCACTTGAGTCTTGTGGTATGCTTTATACATAGAAAATTTGACATTAGCAGCCTATTTCTTAACAGCCTGATGCTGGTCTTCTACTACTTTACTATAGTATATTCTTCATTCTACCTGGACCCTAATATATATACTATATATATAATAGTAGAAAAAGCTGATAGCTTTATACTCTAATCTTTTACTGCTAATATAATAGTAATAGGCTAGAATATTCAATCACTACCTATCTTATATAGATGTTAAAGATTATACTAATGCTTTAATGCATCTAAATGCTTTAAATAATTAGTATAGAACTACTATAGAAAAGACGCCTATAAAATAGCTGCAATCCATCTTCTAATAGATAGCTAGGGATATCTTCAATATTAATATTAATTCACCTGGCATCATTTCATCGCTACACTTATTATAAAACTAAATATAGAGTTCCAGCTGTAGTGGGGCTACTTAAATCAACTCGATCGACTATCAGCATGACGCAAGGCGGGGTTCATAAGAATACTCTCTATCAACAGCTCTATCTCTTTCCCACATCTTCCCCATGGCGTCCCCATTGAGTCTCGCGTCGAGATACAAAATGCAGTCGGGATATGAAATCCCGGTGCTTGGCTTCGGAGTACGTCATTCCTCCTGTTATTATCCATACAGACTTTGACTGCAAGGAGAGGAAGAGAGAATGCTGACCAGATTGCTAATGCAGGTGTATCTAACGTGAGCCAGTCGCTATTCCATGCGTTCATTTCCTCATCTCATCTCTCAGTCCGCCATCCATTACAGAGCGAGTCACCCTGGAAGCCTTCCGGAACGGCTACCGACACGTATGTGTGTCTCTCGAATCGAACCGGGATATTCTGCATACATATTTAAATGGAATCTCTAGGTGGACTCGGCCATCATGTACCGAAACGAAAAGGGCTGCGGGCAGGCGATTTACAATTGCGCGCTCGACCGGTCACAGATCTTCTTCACGACCAAGATCCCACCGGAAGCGATGGGATACGAACGGACAAGAAGGGCGATAGCGAAGAGCCTGAGAGAGGGAGGACAGGAATACTTTGATTTGTAGAATCCAGCTGAATCGCTCCTATATTTTGTCTATTTCTGTCTAACGCGATAGGATTCTTATTCACGCTCCCTATGGCGGCAAAGAGGCGCGTCTGGGCTCGTGGCGCGCACTGGTCGAAGCACAGCAAGCCGGAAAAGTACGCTCGATCGGCGTGTCGAACTACGGAATCCACCATCTCGAAGAGCTGCAAGCGTACATCGATGCCGGGGGTGGGGGCAAGATCGACGTCGGGCAGTACGAGCTGCATCCGTGGCTGGCGCGGCGGGAGATCGTTGCCTGGCTGCGTGCCCATCACGTCGTCGTCGAGGCGTACTCACCTCTGGCGCATGGGACGCGGATGAACGAGTCAGTGTTGAAGCAGCTCGGGGCGAAGTTTGACAAGTCTCCGGCGCAGATTATGATCCGGTGGAGTTTGCAGATGGTATCTTTTTCCTTCTTCTTTTGATTCATTTCATTTCCCGTGCTTATCCTCATTGACAGGGCTTTGTTCCGCTGCCAAAATCGGTGACGCCCTCACGCATCGGGGAGAACAAGGAAGTCTTTGATTTTGAGCTGAGCGTGGAAGATATGCAGAGGCTGGATACGGGGGATTATGCACCGACAGACTGGGATCCCACTGTGGATTATGATTAGTTGGTGGTCATCGTTGTCTATACTAGGTAAAACAGGACAGATGTAGACTCACAGGTACTAGGTGTACCAAGTCACTTGGAAATGCATTTAATGCTCCCCTATCAACTCAAGATACAGGCCCTCTCAGGCGATACTGTAGATCTGGCCGATCAAGCTATCTCGTCTCGTCATCTCCGATCAATAAACGCACTGTATGACGATAGATAAGCGATAAGATCGCCCCCACAGAGAGGTCTCTAGACAGATCGAACGAGAATACTGTCTTCTTAACATCAATCATACCTTCTCGTACATGACTGTACATGACTGTACTTGAATGCAATTGATATAGTCTTTCGCCGAAGTAGGTTGACAAGAGAACATGTCTAAAGACGCCCCGATCGTCATTGTCGGCGCGGGGGTTTTCGGCCTCACGAGCGCCATCCACCTGGCTCGGCGGGGGTATACCAAGATCACCGTGTTTGACCGCCAGCCGTACCATGAGACGTGGTATGATTTCGATAAGGGCTGCGATGCCGCTTCCGCAGGTCGGTAGTATCCAAGGTGGATCATGTTTTTGTTGACTGCACTGACAATGACGGAATAGACCGCAACAAAATCATCCGTGCAGCTTACGGGGATGAAGTTTGGTATCAGAACCTCACATTGCAGGCGATTGACGAGTGGGAGGGCTGGAACGCTACCCTAGCAGCAGGGAAGGACCTCCCCCCGGGTATGACGGCCCAGGACCGCATCTACGTCAATTGTGGCACTTACCGCATGGGCGACGAGTCGTCAACAAGTCTCAGTCCCTTCGAGGAGCGCTCTATACACAACTTGACAGCTGCCGGCAGAGGCCAGACACAGTATCTCCTTCATCAGCCCGGCGAGGTTGCGCGCGCCCGCGCCGACGGGTTCGCTCATGGTATCGATCCGTTCCAGCTGGCCGATAAAACCGACGGCGACGAGGGTGAACACCGTGGATATCTCGACATGATCGGAGGATTTGTGTACGCTGACAAGGCGTGTCGTTTCGCGCTACACCTCGCACAGCAGCTGGGGGTGACGTGTGTGCTAGACTCGCAGGCAGGACAATTTGTCGGATTCGTCGAAGAGGAAAGCAGCGAGCATGGTAGTACAGCAACGAGGAGAGTCGTCGGGATTCGCACAGCGGATGGTAAACAGCACCGAGCCAGCATCACCATCCTTGCCTGTGGCGGCTGGACTCCCAGCCTGCTACCAGCGATGGACGGGCTGTGCGAGACAACCGCCGGGTCGATAGCGACGCTGAGCATCCCCGACTACCTCCGCGAGCGGTTCTCGCCCGACAACTTCCCCGTCTGGCTGTACAGGCAGCCCGGGGGATCTGGCGGCGACCTGTACGGCTTTCCTGTCGACGAGCAGGGGGTGATGAAACTAGGCTATCGCGGTACCAAGTTCACGAATCCGCAGGTACAAGCTGTTGACGGCCGCTTCCGCAGCGTGCCCATCACTCGCTGGACGAGACCAGACAGTATCACAGGCCTGCCGGCGCAGTCGCTGCGCGTCATCCGCGGCTTCCTCGACGCGTATCTTCCAGAACTGCGAGCGAACGGGGTCGAGGTCTCAGACACCCGGTTGTGCTGGTACACGGACTCGTTCGATAACCAGTTCGTAGTCGACAATGTTCCCGGTAGAGAGGGATTGCTCGTCGCCACGGGGGGTAGCGGCCACGCTTTCAAGTTTCTCCCGGTTCTGGGACGGTTTGTAGCCGACCGCGTCGAGGGGATTGACTCGGATCTGTTGAGACGTTGGCGCTGGAGGAAGCTGCAGGAGGGCGAGAAACCGCATAATGGGTTTATGACGGGACCGAGAGATGCAAAGGCGTTGCAGAATGTGCAGTTTGAGGGAGATGTCTCGAAATTGTAATTGAATCAGGAGGAGTACAGAGTAGATAAATGAAGATAAATAGATAGTGGCAGTCGACCAAAAAAAAAAACAAAAAAGAAATCTCTCCCTCGGGGAATCGAACCCCGGTCTCCCGCGCTTATCACGAATGACAAGCGGAAATCATGACCACTAGACCAAGGAAGATTCCACTAGGTTATCCTAGTGACTTGGTGACAGGGTATGGTTTTTATAAAATATAACTGAATTCTGTAAAACATAGACATGCTGTTAGATATGCCACAATTGTCGAATTTGAGTCTATAAAATGACATATTCGAGGGCCACGAATATATATATATACATTTTGACGCCTGATATATTCGGCAAAACCACGAAATTTTGCCATCACAGTAGGAAGTCGTCCAGTTTCGCTATGCACGCGATATCAGCTAGTTCTAGAGAATAGCCAAGACACATGAGAATATATAGTGTTCAATATACAATGACTAAGAGTGTAGCCTTGAATTGCCTTGTATTCCTGTCTCTGGTCTTTCATATTGTTGTTGTCTGGTTGGTATTAAATCAGTGTTGGTACCACTACAGCCTCGGCGGCTCAGGACCGGTGGTTAAATATATATACAGCCAGATGAAGGCTCCTCAAGTAAACAATGCCCACGGGACATAGATAAATATAGGCAACCCACAATACCACTAGTTGGTACAGTGAATTACAAGAATAGAGATCGATCGTCTAGATCAAAGGCCATATATGTACAAATATACACACACATGATGAACCCAGTTCAAAAAACCTACAGCTTGCCCTGGCCGGCGTTGGCAGTCACGCTAGCAGCGACGGCGGTATAGGTGGTAGCAGAGGCGATGGTCTTGCCCTCAAAGTCGGAGAAGAAGCCGGTATCATCCGAGCTGAAGGTACCAGAGGAGCCGAAGCCGTTGATCTCACAGTCGCGGCCGAGGTAGGCGGCGCAAGCCTCGTTGGCGGTGGTGGAGGGGGAGGTGAACAGCTCACCGTCGATGGGCGACTGGACGGGCTCATCGACATTCTGGAAGACGTTGCCCTCGGCGAGGATGTAGGCACCCGAGCCGACCTCGAAGGCGACGCCGGAGTTGTCGTACCAGTAGTTGTTGACCGCGTGCAGGAGGGTGTTGCCGCCGACCTTGGGCGACCGGCCGCTGGTGTGGTAGATGTAGTTGCCCTTCATGGTAACCATGTCGCTGTCGCCGTCCAGGTAGATACCCCAGTAGGTGTAGCCATCGCAAGTCGCCGAGTAAGAAGTCACTCCGTTGATGTAGTTGTTGGAGAGCGTCACGCGGTTGTCGGCGCTGGTGCCCAGCACGATGTGTTGGCGACCGATACGGGCAGTCTAAAATGATTAGCATAGAGGGACTAATACTAACCCACTGGAGAAAAGCAGGCTTACCGTAACGTGGTCAATCCAGATCAGGTCAGCGTCGTCGACGGTAATAGCATCACCACCCCACACGTACTCGGGGTTGATATCGGTAACGGCGATGTTCCTGCATTGGTTAGAGACTCCACACACAGATCCGTGTTTTGGCTGACGTACTGGACGATGACGTTGGTGGCACCGCTGACGATACGGAGACCCTTGCCCTTGATAATACCGCTGGAGCCCTCACCCAGGATGGTCTTGTCGGAGGTGACGGCGATACCGAGGATACCGGCATTGTCATAGGTCACTGAAACGGAGGGAGCATCGGGCTCGTAGTTCTCGCACCAGTCGTCCTGGTCGATGGCCACCTGGCACCCGGAGGCGGTTCCCCAAGGGGCGCAGCCGGTGGAGGTGGTGGTTCCCTCGGTGCCGGTGAAGTCGAAGGTCTGACTCAGCACAACAACTCGCGCCTCGTCGTCGCCGAGGTATGAGACCAGCTCATCAATGGTCGTGGGGTAGACCGGGGTGGCATCGCCGCCGCCAGTGACGCCCGAGGCGAAACCCTCAGCAGAGCCGGAGACGCTGACTGCGGCAGCAGTGGAGAAAGCCGTGGCAGCGGCAGTGAAAAGAGTGACGTACTTCATGGTGAAGTGGTGTAACAAGTATGAAACGAACGAATGAAAGTGAGTGCAGAAGGAAGAAGGAACGAAGGACGCGTACACAGACGGGAAGGATGCAGGGATCGACGAGAGCAGCACCAGGGTTTATATGTCGACCGAGATCCCAGAACCAAGAGTGTAATTTCGGCGCATTCTCCCTCCTTCTCTTCGACGTCCGCGCCAGCGTGGGCACGATTTGCAATAGATTGTTGGCGTGGCGGGTCTTAATGCACTCATTAAGCACCTGAAGTCTGGGCATCACTGTGAACATGACAGCCGCATATTGTCTGCCTCCCTAGGAATAAAGCGACAGTGGACCAAAGATCCAATGACAGCCCGTTCGATCGTTGGACATGGGTCTAGCCAGCGGTTCTCATAGAGCTCGTGAGTCGCTGGCGGTCGTTCGATCCATTGCGAAGCTACTTCTTCTGAAACGCCAAAACTTCCACCAGCTTGGGGAGACGTCGCTATTGACGGGCCGGCGGAAGTTTCTCACTTATTTCACACACCGGGTCGGAAGACTATTTTTTTCATTTGCTGTTTTGGGCCTTGAAGGAAATTCCATCGAACGAAACCCTGCAGGAATACGAACACCGTCAGCTACTCAACGCTTTTTAGAGGGCAGCACCAGTATGATCTATTCCAGGAAGGGAAAGAAAGGGCTACTTTTAACAGATTCCATTCTGCAGGGTCTGCTGGCTCCGTCTGTGGCGTGCTTCAGATTTGGTGCAGTCTAGACGTCTCCATTTCGGAAGCTCGCCGACGATACTCGGAAGTTACTAATAGTAACCAGATTGAATCTCGAAACCCTGGTGGGTCGCAGACTCCTGAGATCATGTTATTTAATGTCACTTGACACGGCTTTGGGGTCCGAAAGCATACTCACTCCAGAGGGGGCAAAGAGCCATGGAAAGACGCGAAAAGGTTGTTTTGTTGATCTTTGTCGGTTGTTTTCCTCGACTCTCGACTTCGACTTCGACTTCGAGTCTTGGTGGTCAGATGACTTGTGTCAGCTGACAGCCTGACAAGCGTTGAAAGCGTCGCTTTTCACTTTCAGTTTCCCTCTCGGTCGCTCTCTTCACTCTGACCACGGCGCGTCTGCTGTCAACAGCACGCTTTACATCGAGAATTATCTATGGAGTAGAAATACGTGATTTGGTTTCTAATAGCAGCATGAGCTATAAGCTGTGAGCTTTATCGAGAGGTGTCGTCCGAATAACGATTCTCTAGGAACGATTAACAGCGATCGAAGTCTCGTTCACCGATCGGACCCTCGACTCCTGAATACAATAACAAGAAACTCTACTCCAATTTATATATTCCTCATGTCTTACGCGTTCTAGGTAGGTTTAGAGCGCCGCTGGATGATTCTCGAGGATGTCTGGGGTTCACAATGGTGCTGGGGTGGCCAGGGGACTCGTGCAACCGATGGCTGGCCGCAGGTAGATTGAATTCCGACAGTTCTTGTGCAGTATGTATGGAGAACTCCGTGCTGTTCTATGTAGTAAATCTTCATGTACCTAATATCTAGGTTCCATGATATTTCAGTCTGTCGAAATCTCACTTCTATTCCCTGATGGAATCAACGAGATCCATATTTCAACTACTGGAGATCTAGACCAGTAGACTTTACCAAGAGGTATTTATAGTACCTGCCATGAATACCTAAACTACCATTGAAATGCTTAGCAACAATCACGTTCCTGAAATTCACAATTTATTATTAACCAACTATTGGAAATAGACCCATGGACCCTGGCGGGCGGGAGTGTTGGTTGAGGCAGCAACATAACAGAGACTCACTGATTGGCAGAGGGACTCGGCCCAGAGCACTCTACAGCAATTCCCACCAATCGTCCAAAGGTCAAGCTCACACTAGACTTGGTGACGGGCCGAAACGTTTCACGCCTAACTGGAACAAGTTGGATGGTTTGGAAGTCTCTAGGCGATTAAGCAAAGGAGTCTTTAACTATCTGACGCTTGCTCAGCTCTCCTCTTTTTCGAAAGTACTTCCTCTCTTCGTACCAGACAAATGGCAGCATTGGACCCCAAGACCACGCGCTTGAGCTCACTACAATTGAGAAAGACTCTTGACACAGCTCATTCCTGACCATACTCGAAGTTCCCTTCAATTCATTGGTTCTGCTGATCGTGATCCCTTCATCGACTTCCGGCTCACTAACCCGTTCCCTTGTCCTGCCGACGAGACGAGAAAACAACACTGAATATCTTGCTCATCGATATTTGAACCAGCCTGATAACATGTCTCCTCGCCGCTCTATGAAGCAATGCATTCTCCTGTTCGCTCTTTGCATAATCGGCATCCTAGCGAAGGAATGCGGGACTGTCTCACAATGCGAGCTGGGCTGCATCGATGGGCTGTTCTATGAGCGAAATACCCCCGGCACCCAGACATTCGTATGCAGCACGAGCCGCCGCAAATCCCGAAACGACTGGTACATCGGATACTGCGGGGAATTCGACGCCACGACGTTCGCCTGCGCGAGTCTGAGTGGCGAGTTGCGATGCAACAAATGCATGTTCGAGATCCGACCGGGGAGCTCGCAGGACGACATCTTCAGTTTATGGCTGCAGAGCTGCAATACCACCGGGACGGAGGCGGGGTTCTCGCTCTCGAACCCGATGGGAAAGAGCGAAGCTATGGGGAAGCTGACGTGTGCGATGCTGGTGGAAGATCTGTCATCGCAGGAAAACACGAACGAGCAGGGAGAATCATCTTCAGACTCAGACGAAGCAACCGACATTTGAATACCACGTTTCTTTCCGTCGGATCATGGATGTATATGAATTTTTTGTTTATAGCGAATATTTCGATAGATCTCTCAATCTTAATGCCCGGTTTGACTAGTCCCTGACATTGAGATCTCATCATTCTGTCGGATTGATCGAGCCGATCTAGCCGACTAGCTGTCTGACTGCCAGGATTTCTAGTTGGCCAGAACTCATGGAAGAGGTGAGAGTTCTCAATGCTAATTCTCGATGATCTGAGGAATGCCCGAGGCAAAAGGCGGCTAGAAAGGCGGTCAGGAATATTGACAGAAATTTGGGGTCTCCGATCGGCGCGGATCAAACCGGCCAATCAAATGTCCTTTTGTATCTCCGACATTGCGATAACGGCCGCTTCTTATCTGGAAGGAACAGTCAGGCCGACCACCCACTACAGACGAGACCGTCTCCTGGTTCTCGCTCCTTCTTCCTGCTATTTCTAATCCAGACCTGACAGTGTTTTGTCGTGTGTGGCATTGTTGGTGGTGCTTGGCTTGGTCTCCCCTTGACGAGAGCTGGAATCTTAGTCTCTCTCTTTCTCTTCCTTCAAGCCTCCACACGCGACTCTCCACTGGTCGCTGCATATACACGCTTAACGTCGTTTACGGTCTTTCATTGAAAGGAACGCTACCGACCATGACGAGACAATCAGGGCCGCAGGTCTGCGATATGGAGAAGCAGGTGAGTAATGCGGTGGTAGAGTGCTTTTGACGAACCGCAAGATAACTAACAATCCAGTAGCCTCTGCTCCCGTCTCGATACCCTCCTCTGGTCGAAGCTCCTGCCGGCTCTCCCACTCTTGACACAGACCTTCATCGGAAACAAGAATGGCTCTCGGTGTGGAGTTTGCTCAGAGTTACGTTTCTGGCGATACTGGCTTTGCTCTTGCTGGCGGTGCATCTGCCAAGTGTGTATTCACTGCCTCTCGAGTCGGAGTCTCATCTAGAAGTGGTATCGCAGACCCCTTTACAACACATTGAGGAGGGCAAACTAGGTGCGGTCGCGAGTGAAAGTGCCATCTGTAGTCGTCATGGGACAGAGATGCTGAAAATGGGCGGCAATGCCGCTGATGCGGTGAGTACTAGTCACCGGTGGAAATGGAGACTCTTTTACACGGCTGGCTTGCTTTTTTACTGACACGGGTGATATAGCTGGTCGCGGCAGTATTTTGTGTGGGAGTGATCGGTAAGTGCTCACGCCATTGCCACTAAAATGACGGCCGAGACACCCCTCGATGTAGGACTGACCGTCGATCCTGTACTTCTTAGGAATGTACCATAGTGGTATTGGCGGTGGTGGCTTTATGCTTGTTCGAGCACCGAACGGAAGAACATATGAGTTCATCGATTTTCGAGAAACGGCGCCCGCGGCGGCGTATGAGGACATGTTTAAGAATAACACCCTGGCTTCGGTTTATGGAGGGTTGGCAAGGTGCGTCTCCCTGCTTGTATACATAGGTAATAGTGTACAAGTGTTGACGGCCGGCTGTCTAGTGGTGTTCCGGGTGAAATTAGAGGTCTCGAGTATCTGCATAGGAATTATGGCGTTTTACCATGGTCGACGGTGTTGCAACCGGCGATCAAGACTGCTCGCGATGGCTTCCCGGTGTCGGAGGATCTGGTCAGGTATATGAAATCGGCAGTTAGCAGCGAGGAGAATGATTTTCTTTCTCAGAATCCCACCTGGGCCCTGGATTTCGCACCTAATGGAACCCGACTGGGATTGGGAGATACCATCACACGGAAACGTTATGCGGATACCCTCGAGACGATCGCGGAGCAAGGTCCGGATGCCTTTTACACTGGACCGATCGCTCAGACAATGATCAATGCCGTTCAGGCTGCGAATGGGACGATGACTCTGGACGACTTGAAGGATTACAACGTTGTCATCAGAAACGTCTCGCAAATTGACTACCGTGGATACAAGATTGCGAGTACCACCGCACCGTCCAGTGGTATTGTAGCGTTGAGCATTTTGAAAATCCTGGAGACATACGACGATTTCTTTGCACCGGGAACCGTCAATCTCAGTACCCATCGTATGGATGAGGCGATGCGGTTTGGATACGGACAGGTTGGTGTGCATATCTCCGTATGGATTTCCAGATCTGACCATGGCAGAGAACACACCTCGGGGACCCAGACTTTGTCGACGAGCTGGACGAATATCAAGATTACATGCTGAACCAGTCAACCGTTGATCATATCCGAGGCAAGATCTCGGATTTCCACTCGCAAAATGTCTCCGCATACGACCCCGATGGGCTTGAAAGTTTGGAAACGTGAGTATTCTTTTTTGCCCTACTTTCCAACATGTTCAATCAAGCTGATAATCTCAGTCACGGTACATCCCATATTGCCACAGCAGATCATTCTGGGATGGCCATTTCCCTGATCTCAACGGTCAATCTATTGTTTGGAAGCCAAGTGATGGTCCCCGAGACTGGTATTATAATGAATAACGAAATGAATGGTATGTCCTGCAGCAGAAGCTGCCTAGGATCTCTTTGCGAGACGTGACTGACCTCATTTAGACTTTTCCATCCCCGGAGCCTCGAATGCATTTGGGTTTATTCCCTCGCCGGCGAACTATATTCGTCCTGGGAAACGCCCACTATCATCCTGTACCCCGGCCATTGTCACTCGCCCTGACGGGTCGCTTTACCTGGTCGCCGGTTCTGCTGGAGGAAGCCGGATCATCACCGCCACCATCCAGACCATCATACACACCATTGACGAGGGCCTCTCTGCTGCCGATGCGCTGGCTCGTCCTCGCATGCATGAACAGCTCGTCCCCGACCAGGTGTTTTTTGAATACGCTTACGATAATGAGACAGTCGCCTTCATGGAAGCACGCGGTCACAACGTCTCCTGGATTCAGCCGTATCTGAGTTCGGCGCAGGCTATTCGCATGCTCCCAAACGGGACCTTTGACGCGGCGGGAGAGCCGAGGCAGTTGGCCTCCGGAGGCTTTGCTGTATAGACTCATAGAGCATCTTTTTTCTTGGATATAATTATATAGAATGGGCCGCAGAAATCCATTACTCATCATAGTTCTTGTCTAACCGACTATAGACTGGCGCGTCAACCCCAGAGCCCAGACTTCTTATCAATCACGTGGTGATATGCCAAAAATAATACGCGGATACCATCTGGATTGATTCACTGCGCTGAGCATTGCCAGGAAAAATGACACGTCGAGTGCCCTGTTCACTCATTTGTGGGCCTCTTGATTGAATTTTCTTTCTAAGATCTGTTTCTATAATCCTTTTCTTAAGTATTTCCCTTTCAACTGACCGCTATTTGCTGGTTTTGATGGAGGTTTGATCTGCTTAGACCTTCTGGTCTCAAAGAGTTAACACCTCACATTGGAATTGTAACTGGTCAAACAAAAGCAAAACCTATTTTGGGGGATACCTAGGTTTTCTATCGGACCACTCCTGGATCACTTCTTTGACTGGCCTCATGTCTTATAAAGGGCAGCCTGGTATCTCTGTCATGATTAATCCTCCTACCGTCAACATCACTCTCTACAGCCCTCTGGATGAGGATTCTCCTTCTCTTCAAGACAAATCAACCTTTCCCGAAGACGAGAACAGTGAAGAAGATACCTCTCTTCAACCCGAAGGCGACAACGGGGGAGTATTAAATGCAATGACTCGACGACATAGCGCCAGAATGGATACAGAGGAGGAGGAGGATACTGCCGCCTGGAATGCCTTGCCGGGATGTCTTCTGTCTGACAACGAGGTAATCGAAGAAGAAGACCGTATTCTGGCCTGTGTGTCTCCCGAACTACGCGAACCTCTACTTCGGTTTATCTCTTCCCACCCGTTCATCTCCGACTGCGAGGCAGGTCTCCCTGTGACGTTAGCTGCACGGGACGGCTTCAAGGCAGATGTTCGCAGGAAAGCTATCGCAGCAGGCATGAAACGCAAAAGCAATATTACAGACCTGCTAGTGTACGTTACCAAGATCTACGTCGATGTCGTCCCTGTCTTGGTGGAAATGCAAACGGGCAAGAAGCGGAAGCGTGTCAAGGAGAAACGGGCGAAAAAGTCACAACGGTTGAAGGAGAATCCACCCGAAAGCCCCCTACAATCGGATAATTCTCCTCTACCGACTCCTGATGAATCCGTGGGTGATGATCTCGACGGGGGATTCGAAGCATCTGGATCGGATCCCGGGCAAGAAGGAGATACCCATGATAGCATCTTCTCGACTCGTCTCCCGGAGGATCAGCAGACAGATGTCTCTGTTGATGTCGCGAATCAGCCGCCAGCCATACCACGCTCCTCCGGTTACGTGCCTGACGACCAGCTAACGGAGCGCCAGCTGATCAGAAAAGAGAGTAACCGCCGCAAGAGAAGGAGCCGGAAGCTGCGGAGAGCCCTTCGGAATCGTATGAATCAAATCAAGGCGGACGATGAAGGAACGGGGATTCCCGAATCTGAACAGGAGGATTTTTGATAACCGGTGATTTGCACGGCGTCGTCGCCGGCGAGGAGGTGAAGTCAAAATACTTTTGCGCCACACGAGTTCTCGAACCCGTTCCCGAACAGAAAACAACAACACATCAAGAAGTCTCCATACCCAACACTTTCCTACACGATGTCGGTTCTCCCGATAGCGATTTGAGCGACGTTCCCGACGACTACGAAGACAACCGCCCGGCATACTGGACGCCTCCCGGGACGCCTCCACCGACGAAGAAGATAAAGCTGAAACAAGAAACTCCGCGCAGACCAGCTAAGACGTCCCGATTTTTCCCTGACGAGTGCCTCCCCGCAGCCTCATGCCAGCCCTTCCCGCCGATCACGAAACCAACGTTTGGACTGGTACAAGAACAGCTGGCACACGATCCGTTCCGGCTGCTGATCGCTACCATCTTCCTCAACCGCACGCGAGGCAGTGTCGCCCTGCCGGTTCTATGGGAGGTTTTTGCACGGTACCCGACCGTGGAGAGTATGGCGTCTGCCGAGTTTACAGAGCTGGTATCGATGATCCGCAGGCTAGGGTTCCAGAACCAACGGGCCCGCAAGTGCATCGCGCTGGCGCAGACGTGGCTCGCTCAGCCGCCTACACGGAGCAAACGCTACCGGCGCCTGCACTACCCGCGTCGCGGTGATGGACGCGATCTACACCGTGACGAGGTACTTGACGAGCACGATCCCCGTCTCGGGTGGGAGGTGGCCCATCTGCCTGGTGTGGGCGAGTATGCACTTGACAGCTGGCGGATCTTCTGTCGCGATGAGCTGCGCGGACTCGCGCACGACTGGAAGGGAGACGGTGCGACGGAGGGGGCGCAGCATGTCCCGGAGTGGAAAGCTGTGGTTCCGCGCGACAAGGAGCTGCGTGCGTATCTGACCTGGATGTGGCTGAAGGAGGGGTGGGAATGGGATTTTGCAGGGGAGAGACGTCGAGCTAGCAGGGCGAGAATGCGTGCTGCGTTGGTGGAGGGGACGGCGTACGAGGTCGAAGGCAGGTACATTGTAAACTAATCCATCATATCTGGGAGTTGTAGATAGCATAATAGATAGAATTGGGCTTATTCTGGCACCCACCTCTTCCATCGAACTGACCTGTATTTCGTCCCTTGACACGGCTATACCATTTGCCTCCTAGAACAGCCTGAGGGAATGTTGTCACTGCATAGGTACCTACATAGTCGAAGGGAGAGGAGAGGTTGTACAGCGTCTTCGGACGTCACCACGACACCTGATATACCAGGCACCAAGATGACTCAGCCACTCACGTGCCGTCCCAAAAGAGCCCTGCGAGGCTGCAGGCATCAATTACAATCACGGCCAGCAGCTGAACAGGCGCTTCACCTCCTTCCATCGTCTTCTGCGGCATCCAGACCTCTCGTTTTGCTTCCACACACTGCCCACTCCTTCCAAGCCCCCGTTTCCATCGAGAACCCCCTTCTTCTTCTCCTGCTCGACCACGTCACGACGACTTTCGCCCTGGCGGGGACGCTGCGCTGCTGAGCCCACCGTGGGGAATCTCTCACCGCACAAGTGACCCAGCCTCAGTCTCTTCCTCAGGCACCGACTCAAACTGGTGATCTTTTTTCTCTCTCTCTCTCTCTCTTCTTCTCTCTCCTCTCTGTTTTTATCTCTCCTTGACCCTCAAACGATCGCATCTTCATTCTTCTCCGTGACGGGATGCCATATCCTCTCGTGAACACCGGCTCGACCAGTGACGACTGCATTCCACACGCAACTTAAGCGCCCGACTGGGTGGCCGTCAGGCACAACACAGCTCTCAACGTCTGCAGGAACAATTCTAGCCCTTTTACGTGGCATCCCCTGGACTATTCACAGCTCGCTCCTCACCACCATCTCCCCCAATACCGGACGATTGATTTGTACCCTTCCCACCTCTCCCACACCGCAGATGCGTCATGTTCCCCGTCAGACCTAATGAGCGAGATCGTGACAGGGACCGGGCGAGAAAATCCACCTCCTCGTTGGTGTCGTCAGGGACGAAAGGCAAGACCAAAGCTAAGGATCGAGACCGAACCATAGATCACAACCGCTCGGCCCGCAGCAGCGCAACCAGGGATCACGGCCGAGGCTCGACCGTTTCGACCGCGACGGCGACTGTGACTGCACCTTCCACGGCCAGCACCACCACCAGCACCATCAGCACCACCACTTGCCAGCGACGATCCTCTATGCCGGGCATTGACACCGCCAGCAGGCCTATGAGCGCCTCCTCCTTCCTCGAGTCTCGTACTAGTCTGCCCTATCCGTCCTTCTCCAAGGCCCACAGCAAGGAGGCTGTCGGCAAGCCTGGCATCCCCACGCCGGATCCCACCGATCTGACCGATGCCCATCCGGAAGAGAAGCGTCAGGCCAACGGCAACCACAATAACCAGACAGAGCATCACAATGCCCCGCCCAGTCCGCCGTTGACTGGGGTGGACCAGCCGGAGGAGGGTCGCAGATCCCCACCCAGACCAGCCGCTTCTACTACAGAGGAAAAGCCCAAGCAACCGGCCAAGACCAAGTTTCGTATCCGAACCGAGTCGACGCGATCCTCATCTAGCCTGCGGACCAAGAAGGAGAACAATACCACTGCTACTAATAATACAGCCAAGGCATCCCCTTCCCAACCGGACACCCCCACAAAGATCAGACTCCAACAGACCGAGCGAGATGCCGCCCCCTCGCGCACGACGAGCCACAAGACGTCCAAGTCGACTGCTCTCAAGGATGAGGTTCGACTCCCGAAACGGTCTGCCAGCCATGCGACCATGTCTTCGCCGTCGCGCTCCTCGCTGCCTCTGCGCGATGCGGCCGTCGAATCCGTCGCGAACGACTCCTCCGATGCCACCTCGATCGCTCCGAACCAAAACCCGACCTACCAGAAACCGATGACGCCGCCTCAGAAGCCGCCGTCGCGCACCCAGAACCGTTCGTCTACCTCCCACCGGTCAAGTCGAGGAGGAGGAGGAGGAGGAGGCAGCGCGGCCGTTTCCCCCGCCGCGGTATCCTTTTCCGACGCCGCAGCTTCTCGCTCCCCGGCAACCAACTCGGGATTTGGCGCGCCGCCACCACCCCCGCCGCCGCCTGCATTACCCGGTTCAATCCCGCGCGTCGACTACCTCCTGCGTAATGGCGGGCTGCCCGACCGGGTCCCAAAGTCCCTACTGGCTGCCGCCCGACCGGACGCACCCCTCTTTCAACCAAACGTCTTGGCTGCTCACGTCTTCGAGCCCTTCCATCGTCTGCTGAGCGACTACAACAATGTGATGAGTGGCAACGGCTCGCTGGCCGTAGCTACGGGGTATCGATCGGTCGCGCGTCGGCTTCTGGACCGGCTGGAGGCGGTGTTTGCGCGCGATATATCATGTGAGGCCTGTGACTGTCTGATGTGCGCGCACGAGGACCCTGAAAATCGCGAGTCCGGTGTCAGCTGGGGGGAGGTGTTGGAGCTGGTCTCGGGCCGTCGTTTGCTGCCCAGCTGGCCGCCTTTCAGTCTTGCTCCCTTTATGCTTGATCCCGTCTCATCCGCCGAGGAGCACATCCCCATGCAGAAGCTCGATATTGACGTGCCGGAAGAGTACCGTGAACACTACATCCGACAGTCTCGCAAGACAAAGCTAGCTGTCGACCAGTGGCTGGCCGAGCAGACCGAGCAGACCACCAGCCCACCCGACGAGGTCGATGACGAGACCCTCACTTTTGCCATGATGACGCATCTGAGTGCCGACGAGCGCGCCCTGTTCTGTGCGCTGTTGGGGATTTCCAACACCACCACCAAATCGCCGGCTCCTAAATCCGAGCTTCCCCCGACCCCACGTCACCGACCGGCACCCCTACTGTCCGCCGCGGGGGGGATCCAACGCCTCTACCGACTGCCCACGCAGCCTCGCGACCCGGAAACGGCGATTTTCATGCTCAACAACCCGAGTATCCACCACGTTCTGGCCACCCTGGCGGCGATCAGCGACGACGAATGGGAGATCCTGGTCTCCGGGCGGTTCGACGGATTCCTGCGCAGCGGCGCCGAGGACGACGTCCCGTCACGCTGGAACACGCGTTCCGCACCGGGGGTCCCAACCCGCGGCTCGACGCCCAGCCCGATGGACAGCGGCGTGGGCGGGTGGGGTCCCCGACCGGCCAGCCAGCCTCACGGCGACCACGCCTCGGCGTCGTTTGGCGGACCGATCGCGTTAGACGAGGAGAACGAGATCGCAGCGCTGGCGGAGATCGAACGGGAGATCTTCGCGGGGATGGAAGCGCTGGAGGACGCGTTCGAGGCGCTCCATAACAAGGCGGAGGTTGTGCGGCTGGCGCTGCGCGAGCGTGGAGCGGGACTCTCCGTCGCGAACCAACGACGAAGGGGGTCCACGATGGAAGCCCGACTGGGCACGCCTGCGTCTGCGCCGTGGGAGAGCGGCCCCGAGGACGACGGGATCGACGACGACCGATCGCTGGCGCCCGACGACTCGGCGAGCAACATCAGCTCGAACCGGCGGCGACGACCGAAGCGACGCACGGAACGCCGCACGCCGGCCCCGGTCGAGGAGGAGGATGAAGAAGAAGAGGAAGGGTCGCATGGTGGTCGGCGGGATCGGGACCATCGCCGGTCATTACGGAGGTAGATTCCTTTTTATAGTGTTACCTGGGGCACATGTATTTAACTGTTGATATCCCGCTTCATTTCCTACATGGCCACACCTGTGGCGTCATGATGTCTATGAGATATGAATACATTGATGAACAAGTCGAGGTGGTAGTAATGTCGGTAGAGTACATATAGTCCATACTTAGGTGCACTATCTCGTGTCTACGATCTAACTAGTGTAGACAATCTCGGGCCGACGGAAGGATTTAGATATGGTATTTACTATTTCGTCTGAAAGGATCATCATATCTGGTAAACTACCAGTAGCATAAATGCCTCATGGCCATCAACAAGCATGTAGAAGAGATTAGGGGCTGGTCGATTGACAAACATAGAATGGACTCTGAGCTAGGAGTTAGTAACGAAGTAGTGGTATAGACGGAGTACGAAGGACTGACTCGGTGCTGCAGTAGTTGGAGCACGTACTACTAGCCATAGTACTACTACAATCTTACTTTTCGGTCTTATTGACAGATTGGACAATCTAGCAGGGTGATATTTTAGTGTAAACCTAGTTTGGAGAGGAGTTTTTGGCACTTTCCACTATGTATGTAGTGTAGGTAGTTTATGTACTCTCAGTGCATACTGTCCAGTACTAGGTAGACTCCAGTGTATACTCTAGGACTCAGGAGGAGTCCAGTCATGTGCTGCACGTGAGTCGATGTCGTACCTTCCTTCACTTCCAAGTTCCAACGAAACCAACGACAACTCCCTTCCCACCACAACCGACACCACGGAGATTCTACGATGAGACAGAACCTGGGTAAGCCCTGTCATTGAGATTGAGATTTAGATGACTACAAGACCACATCTACATACTCATAGGTCTGTCTCACCATCCGCTTCGGCCGAACGGCAACCGTTGCTCGCGTCACGCCACTGGCTTGACCATCCCACATGAGTCTTGTCCAGCAATAACAAGGAGTACACAAGGAAGAGTAGTACTCCGTACTATATCATGTGTTGTGTGTACTGGACACTGGACATCAGGGAGTCTCGGAAGTCAGAAGAACAGTCAATAGTATACTATGAAGTCCTTACTATCTACACGATGAATCGCTGACATTATTTAGTCGATCACGTCTTGCAATCGGTCAATAGTGCCCTCGGCTAATCAATCCTACGGACTGGAATAATGGCGACCTCGTATTCCTGGGGAAATCTCCGGTGGGTCGTCCCAGGGGCTCCACCATCAGCAATCCCTCTTTGGCCATGGATTTTCAGGAGGTTAGCTGTCATGACATCTGCCTGTCTTTCTACTCGGCACTTGACTGTTGATCGACTGTTCAGCCAGAGCAATGGCCTCGTCGTTGCTTTCGATAGTCGCACCGCACGGATGGCCATTACTTGCAGTCTTTTTATACTTTGTACTGAGTACTAAAGTGTACTGAATATGGGTATGAATACTTGTATGGGTACTCCGTATGTTATGCCTACGGAGAAATTCTAGAACTTGCATGCATGTGGACTAGCAGCCACAAGCTCTCACCGTCACGGTCAGCTGCAAGTCTACGGAACTCGTGCCTGACAGATCCCGGCACAACGGCAATCAAGGTTGTGGCGGAATGCTCCAGATGATAGCAACGCAGGTTTCAGGCCCTGGCAGTATCTACCACTAGTCAGTATGGAGCATGTTTTTCAAGGATCAGACCTTCTTACCGGGAAATGATAGGCCCCTATCGCGACTCGATATTCCGAACCTTCGCAAATAGTCCATGTACCATGTAGTAATGCGTACAGGGAACTAACAGTGGCTTGGGCTGCCCCCAATCAGGTCAATGAGATCCCCGTCGCCTTCCTGGTCGGCCATTATTCCTCTTCTGGAGAATGGAAAGCTTGAAAGTGGACGCTTGGATTACGAAGTACTCGGCATGCTCCTGGTAGTGTTGCTGGAATTTATTCTCTGGTATCTGCCTCTCTCTCCTGGATTGTCAGTCAGCTTTGATTTTCATTGTTTGTCCTTTGTCTACATCGATTCAACTGCTCGCTCTTTTTCTTGTTTGGGAGGAGTCCTCGCTGATCATCTCGCTAGTCATCTCACAGTGGGTTCGTTCATCTTGCGGGGGAGGGCCTGGTATCTCCACTCAGGAAGGGGCTAAGCTTGCTCGCTAACGCATCGACCAGATCTATCTCGGGATATTTGGCGCTGTATATAAAATAAGGTCCGGGGAGAGGGAATGATTGAGGCATCTTCACCACCGCACCGCACCCCACGATGAACTTGCTACCACGAGACAGATCGTGGTTGAGCCAGTACAACATCGGCGGCCCTCTGCCTGTCGATCAACGGCATGGCTTGCTTGCCATCACCATCATGGCCCTCGGGTCGACGTTGGCCACCGTCGGCCTGCTGATATTCATCACCTATCGCCTGATCTTCTGGCGCAAGAGCTTCTCGCGCTACATCGGCTACAACCAGTACATCGTGCTGATTTACAACCTCATCCTGGCTGATCTACAACAATCCTTGGCCTTTCTCATCTGCCTCAAGTGGCTCAAAGACAACGAGATCGAGGCCGACACCGCTGCCTGCTTCCTGCAGGGCCTCTGGCTTCAGATCGGTGATCCTGGCAGCGGCCTCTTTGTCTTCGCCATCGCCGTACATACCTTTCTGCTTGTCATCTGGGGCCACAAGCTCAGATATCGCATGTTTGTGGCAAGCATCGTGGGTATCTGGGTATTCATCCTCATCCTGCTGCTCATTCCACTGGCTACCCATGGCCGAGACGTTTTTGTCCCATCCACCACCTGGGTGAGTCTCTCTCTCTCTCTCTCTGTGTGTGTGTATTTTCTGACGAACAGTGTTGGATCAATGCCAAATATGAACCCATGCGTCTGTGGACACATTATCTCTGGATCTTCCTGGCCGAGTTCGGCACAGTGTGTCTGTATGCGATCATGTTTTTCCAGCTACGACATCGTATTGCCCAGTCAGCCATCCTGGGCAGCGCACACATCGAGAGCCTGAAACGACTGCGCCGCGTGGTCGGCTACATGGTCATCTACCCGATTGCCTACCTCATCCTCTCCCTACCACTGGCGGCGGGTCGCATGGCCCTCGCCCGCGGTGACTCCCCCTCAGTCCTCTACTTTTGCGTCGCGGGTGCTATGATGACCAGTTCCGGCATGGTGGACGTTACCCTGTACACGCTCACGCGCCGCAGTCTGATCATTGACTCCGAACCGAGCGACGACCGCAGCTACCCGCGTGCCTACGGGGAGAGGAAGGGCGCCGCCACCGCACTGTCAGTCCTCAGCGGCGGCGACCCGACGAGTCGCCGGACCGAGATCAGCGCTATGCGCAGCCATAATATGCCGGAAGGCGACGACGACGGCGACGACAACCACTCGATTCGGTCTACTCCGCCGCGGCACGGCTCTACAGATCGTATCGTCGCCACCCCGGCCGTCGTCGAGCTGGCGCCCATGACCAAGGTGTACCAGCACACCACGATTGAGATCACCACCGAGCCGGCGTATCCTTCTGCCCAAGGTGATGGCGGGAATCCCCCGTTCCAGACGAGGGGGAGGTCATCTCCATCACGGTGGTGAATTTCATTTCTTCTTACTTTTTTGCCATATACCATCTTTGCTCGTTGTAATATACTTTATAGACTTGATACTGTACTAGAATCACGAGTACTATGTAGTCCAGCGTATGTCAGTATCAGTGCTGAGTGTATTTCTATATGCACGTGGCATCCCAATTGGGAATTAGGGCAAGATAATAGGGCTTCCCCTGTCATCAGATGCCAGAGCAAAAGGCAAAGCAGGAAACTACAAACTCCCCCTCCCCTCCATCAAGACAACACACGCCTGTGCAATCCGATCGACAATCTGCTGCACTGTCTCCGTCTGAGCACCGCTGCAATCATGCTGTACCCCCCTTTCCCACCGATAATAAGCCATCGAGGCTGCCGGCAGGACGTACGCGACCTCCGAGTGATCCGTGGCCGCGACCCGACGTTCCGCCAGGGCAACGAATCCGTCGATGGCCGTGACGAGGTTCGTCTGTAGGGCAGGGATATGGGCGACGAGATTGGCGGGATCGAGAGCTACAGACGCAGAGAGCGAACCGATGAGCTGCGAACAGAGGTACAGAGCTGCTGGGAGGATGTCGTTCTGGAAGAAAGAAGAATTGGTCTGTACGAGGATGACGAGGGGGCAGGCCCCGTACGGGAATGGGTGGTCTGCTGTTTGTGGAGAATTCTCATCCACACAGCAGAAGTGAGAGACGATGCTTAGGGCAGTCGAGAGACAGATGTTCTGTGAATAGCTTTTAAGGTGAGAATCGGTGAGGGCAAACGGACAGTGTACGGCGAGGAGGGTCCGTTGGTACACGAGTCTGACGTATGCTTCAAGGAAAGAAGAAGAAGAGGAAGAAGAGAAAGAAGAAGCGGTGGAGGATGGACTGGCCATCATATTCGACAGTTGACTTGTCAAGTCTTGAGCGAGGGCATGGTCGGCGTCGAACCGGGGCTTGTTGAGCCAGTGAGCGATCTTCATCCGCAGCGGGAGGGAGCGGTCGAGCGCCGTCTGCTGCACGCGCAGATTCTCCAGCAGCCAGGGATTTTGTATCTCCTCCTCTCCCGTTTCTATCACCATCGGAACCGTCTCGTCTGGTTGCGGGGGCAGACTCTCCCACTCGCCCAGGTAGATGGGTTGCATGCCTGCGTCGAGCGCATACCGCACGTCCAGCTCTAGCACAGCGTACCAGATGCGCCGACGGCGTTCGCGGTCGTGTGCGGAGAGACTCGCTGCCACGGCTTCCGCGGGTTCCTTGTGTAGGCTTATTGCCATCGCGCTGCGCACGAGGTTGGCCGAGGCGACGGCGTCGCTGGGCGGACCTGTGCAGTGGACCAGCCGCGCAAGCAGGAGGAGGAAATCCACTCGCAGTAGCCACAGACTGTACGACTCGACCTCGGCGATGGCTGCCTTCCACGCCTTGGCGACGCCCAGCAAGCGGAGGACGTCTGATCGCGGTAGCCGGCCCTGTCCGGGGGGCAGCATGCCGTTGCCGATCGCCAGGACCAGACAGAGCATGACGGCGTTTTCGCAGCGGATTTGTTCGTCCGGGAGGGTCCAGAAGCTCTCGTACTGCTCGCGCAGCTCTGCCCACTCTACGATGCGGAAGACTGTCCCAAACGTCTCAAAGTAGCGTGCCATCGACTGGTCGCATATCGCTTTCGGGGGGAGGTCGTCGCGTGGGTTCCGGAAATGGTCCCGCGACGAGCTGAGACTCAGCAGCTCGCTGTTCATCTGTAGCAGTCGTTGCTGGTGGAGTTCTGTCTGTCGCGACAGGAAGGGTACCCCCGTGTGGTAGCCATTAGGCGATGCCACCGTCGCCTTGTCGATATACGACATGACGGGTTCGAGCTTTTCTGTCAGCGTGCTTTTCTTCCTCTTCAGGTCGATCGTACCGTTGGTAGAATTGTCTGCCAGTGACTTGTTCCTCGGAAATGGTTCAACCCAAAGGCCGCATACTTTTCGCAGGTGGCTATTGTGTGCTGTGGTTCTTGACCGTCATTACTACTATTGACATGCGCGGTCTGACGGCAGTCGCTCTCCGCCTCCAAGCTGGGGCTCGGCGATTCCACAGCCGGCTCTTTATCCTGGTCCTTGGATACGGAAGAACCAGCGAAGTCAGGATACACGCAGCCGCGACCTCTGGAGAGCTTGTAGCATTGGTCGCAGGGCAGCTCGCGGTTGCATTTGACTTTGCGTTTGCGACATAGCACGCAGGAGAGCTGTGGCCGTTGGCGACGGCGACGTTCTTTCTCAGACATCACAGAGTATTTCTGAATAGAATCGAGCCTATGGGTACTGTTTTCCTGTACTCTTTCTGCATGTTGAGTTGTGTTCGCCACGCGAATAGTTGCTGACAAATGCTTAGATCATCCTATGCTCCTGAATCTCCTGGCAGTTGCTCTATAGAGTCTATACATCTACCGATTCTCGAATGCAATATACAGTTAATGAAGTGACTCCTGACATCTACACTGCATATACTAATACTACACGGTAGTAGTACTCAGTCGAATGTGTCTGTCCACATATTCAGGAGACGATCACTTTTAGCGCACCAGCTAAAGCCCACTTCCCCTGCAGAAATGGATACAGATATATCGTCTCATTTTATAACCACGAAACTAGCCCAATCAGTGCGACACATGCGAGCATGTTCTCCAGAATGAAGCCATCCGAGGTACGTCATCCACTAGCGGTTGCTGCTACTTACCCCTGGGTACGGGGTACCGGCAATCTCAACGGTCAATCACTGCAGGTTGCGCGAAAACGTGCAGAAAACTTTGACCATGTCGATCACATGCGAGAGATCTCTGCTCATATCTGATGGTGGTATACCGGCAGAAATGCCGGGCGCGAGAGGCTATAAGAAGTCATTTGTTTCGGCGATGTTGAACGGAAGGTCACCCATAGCCTCCCGATCATTCGAATACAATGAAGATCTCCTCGATCTTGTGCCTCGGCCTGGTGGGCGCTGCTGTCGCGTCCCCCAGCGCAATCAGCAAGAGGAGCACCATCAGTGAAATCCTCGCTGATATCGAGGAGGCTGCGACCTGTACCGCCTGTGAGGTTGGTGGATCATTCCTGGTCATGCTTTTATCCTACGATTCTGATAATCCAGGCGCTGCTGGTTGTGCTGAAAGTGCTGGCCCACCTGGGCAACGATGACTTTGTCGATGTGATCACCGAGGTCTGCATCTTGGCAGGAGTAAGTACAGGGTGATATGATGATGATGTATAATACTGTATAGCTGACGAATAGATCGATGATGACGATGTCTGTTCCGGTTCGATCAGTCTGGAGGGCCCTATTCTGGCGCACGACCTGCGGAACATGGATATCCCCTCGCACACGGCCCAGCTCTTCTGCACGACCGTTTTCGGGCTCTGCGACTACCCGGCCGTGACGGCGTACACGGTGGACTTCCCCTCGGCCAAGCCGGCCGATGCGGTTCGGCCGGCGTCGAGCGGCGAGACGCCCATCAAGGTGGTGCACATCAGCGACATCCACGTGGACCTGTACTACGAGACGGGAGCCAACTACAACTGTACCAAGCCGATCTGCTGTCGTCCGTATGACACGGCCGACGAGCCGGGCAACACGGATTACCCGGCGGGCGAGTACGGCAACCACAACTGCGACTCGCCGGTGGTGCTGGAACAGAGCATGTACGCGGCGATCCAGGAGTTTGCCTCGGACGCGGCGTTCACCATCTTCACGGGCGACGTGGTCGAGGGGGCGGTGTGGTCGGTGAATGAGTCGCAGGTGATCACGGCGCTGGACAATGCGTATGAAACGCAGATGGCCGCGTACCTCAGCCTGGTGTACGCGGTGACGGGCAACCACGACGTGTCGCCGGTGAACTCGTTCCCGCCCGCGGACATCGACACGACCATCTCGAGCCAGTGGGCGTACGACACGCTGTCGGCCGACTGGACGCAGTGGCTCGGCTCGACGGTGGCGGCCACGGCGGACGACTACGGGGCGTACTCGATCAAGTACCCGGACGGCAACCTGCGGATCATCGCGTTCAACTCGCAGTTTTACTACAACGAGAACTTCTGGCTGTACGAGGCGACGATGGAGACGGACCCGAGCGGGCAGCTGGCCTGGCTGGTGACGGAGCTGGAGGCGGCCGAGAGCGCAGGCGAGCGCGTGTGGCTGATGGGCCATATGCCGATGGGCTCGAGCAGCGCCTTCCACGACGGGTCCAACTACTTCAACCAGATCATTGAGCGGTACGACGCGACCATCGCGGCCACCTTCTACGGCCACACGCACAAGGACGAGTTTGAGATCGCGTACTCGGACTACAGCGCCCAGAGCGCCGCGACGGCCAACATGGTCTCGTACATTGCGCCCGCCCTGACCCCGACGTCCGGCAACCCGACCTTCCGCGTCTACTCGGTCGACCCCGTCACCTTTGGCGTGCTCGACTTCACCGTGTACATCGCCAACATGTCTGCCCCGGGGTACCAGGACAGCCCGACGTGGGAGAAGTACTACTCGGCCAAGGAGGCGTACGGGGCCCTGCTGGACCCGCCCGTGACGGACAGCGCGGCCGAGATGACCCCGGCCTTCTGGCACAACGTCACGGCGCTGTTCGAGGACGACGACACCGTCTTCCAGGACTACTATGCGCGCAAGTCGCGCGGCTGGGACGTCGACTCGTGCACGGGCAGCTGCAAGACCGACGAGATCTGCCAGCTGCGCGCGGCCGAGGCGCAGTATAACTGTGTGACGGTGACGCCGGGGATCGACTTCAAGAAGCGTTCCTCTTCCTCCTCCTCTGTCTCTGCTTCGGACGAGTGTAGCGGGTCGGTCTTTGGCAAGATGTTCGGCGACTTTGAGGCTGCCGTGGCCGCGCTGACCGAGGCGGCCGAGGCGAAGCTGGGGGATGGATTCCTGACCACTGCTGTTAATTCTACATTAATTAACTAGTTGATTTTCCACTCAGACTGTTAGATTAAAGTACGGAGTAATAATCAAAAATACTATTGCAATATTGGAATGCTGACCGAGGTGATAAGACGCGGGGTCAAATCCCTCTTATCCCCTTCCCCTCACTTCAACCATCGACACTGCCAGACGCTGTCAGACACTGTCAGCCGCCGCAATGGAATACCCCTTTGATCTAGGAGGTTATTGCCGCAAAATACGCACCGACTTCTCCGAAGCACAGACCTGGTTCGACCGCGGTCTCATCTGGACGTACGCCTTCCACCATGAAGAGGCAGCACGCTGTTTCGAGCTCGCGTGGACGGCCGACTCTTCGTGCGCGATGGCCGCCTGGGGACTGGCATACACTCTCGGACCAAACTACAACAAACCGTGGTCCGTGTGGGACGAGGAGGAGCTTCGAATGACGACACGACGAGTGTACGAGGTTGCCCTCGCCGCAGAGCAGCTGGCGGGGAGGGAGGAATCCCTGGAGCAAGCGCTGTGCGCGGCGCTGCGTCTACGATATCCGCAGGCTGAACCGCCTGAGCCGCGCGAGAAATGCGAAGACTGGAACAAGGCATACGCGATCGCCATGCGGGCCGTGTACGATCGGTTCGGCGATGATCTGGATGTGGCGGTGCTGTTCGCCGACGCGCTGATGAACCTCACGCCGTGGCAGTTGTGGGATCTGCAGACGGGCGAGGCGGGAATGTATACCATGGAAATCAAACGGGTGATGGAACGGGCGTTTACGGAGTCGCCGCAGGGGAGTCTGCGCCATCCGGGCCTACTGCATCTCTACATCCATCTGATGGAGATGTCGAGCACGCCTGAAGCGGCGCTGGGTCGTGCTGATGTGCTGCGCGATCTCGTCCCCGACGCGGGCCATTTACAACATATGCCGTCCCATCTGGACGTGTTGTGTGGTCGGTACGAGGCGGCGATTGTATCGAACCAAGCAGCTATCCGTGCTGACGAGAAATTCATCGAGTGGTCCAAGCACACTGCCACTGCCACTGCCACTGCTACTACGAGTTCATCTTTCTACACTCTCTACCGATGTCACGATTACCATTTCTGCATCTATGCGGCCCTGTTCGCGGGGAAGAAACAGGTCGCCCTGGACACCGTGGCACGACTAGAAGAATCCCTTCCCGAAGCTTTACTCCGTGTCTCTTCCCCCCCGATGGCAGACTGGCTGGAAGTGTTTTGTGGGATGCGCGTGCATGTACTCGTCCGCTTTGGCGAATGGGAGGAACTCCTGGCCTACCCGGTTCCATCGGATACAACTCTCTACAGCGTGACCACGGCGTTGATCCATTACGGCAAGGGAGTCGCGCACGCGGCCAGGGGGGAAACAGACTGCGCGGCAAGAAGTCTGCACTCCTTCCTCGTTGCGCGGGAGAAGGTGTCCCCCTCCCGCACGCTGTTCAATAACTCCTGTCTCGATATACTGGGTATCGCGGAGGCGATGCTCCGCGGCGAACTGGCGTACCGACTCGGCGAGATCGAGCAAGGGTTCGAATGGTTGCGGACTGCGATCTCCCGCGCGGATTCTCTTCCCTACGATGAACCGTGGGGGTGGATGCAGCCCGCTCGACACGCTTACGGGGCGTTGCTTCTTGAACAGGGGCGTGTCGAGCAGGCTATGGCGGTTTACGCGGCCGATCTGGGTATAGACGGGGGGGACACCTCGTTGCCGAGGGCGTTGCGGCATCCCAGGAACGTCTGGGCGGTGCATGGCTACCGTGAATGTCTTCGGTTGTTGGGGAGGGAGGATGTGGAGATTGATCACCTTCTGGGGGGGTTACTTGATGCCGCGGACGTTACAGTTTCTTCTTCTTGTTTTTGCAGAAAATAATTTAAACATACTTATCAATGAGATAACAGTATTAGATTAATACTATATGCTACAGCATCCTACATATGCTGTCATACAGCATATGCTGTATGCTACAGCATGGTCCCCTTGTTCTGCTTGGCGTCGACGCGGTAGTGCTTCCATAACAGAACGGCAGGAATGGTCAGGACGAGGACGCAGGTGGCGGCGATGCTTTCATACTTCTGGCTCTCCCCCCAGGCGGTGTTGATGGCCGTACGGATCTCCGTGCCCGGCGCGTATTCCAGCTGCGAGAGGTAGCCGCCGATATAGATGGCTTCCCAGTCATCTTTGGCCGAAGCAGGCAGGTGATGGCGCAGGGCGCTGGGGAAGGTGTTGGTGTAGATGGAGGCCGAGACGGCGTAGCCGATGGAGCCGCCGATATTGTTGAACAGGGAAACGATGGCGAGCATCATGGGGAGGTCGTCACGGTCCGAGGCACACATGACGGCCATCTGCATGGAGATGACGAGCATGCCGCCGGCGAAGGCGATGAAGATCTGACACATGATGATGTAGCCGATGTCGCCGTCACCGCCGCGGAAATGGATCATGAGCCCGGCGCCGAGGAACATGAGCGGCAGCGCGAAGAAGAGACAGGAGTACTTGAACTCGCGGACGAGACGCACCCAGATGCCAAAGATGGGGGAGAAGACGCAGGAGCCGACGGTGTAGATGGAGTCCATGTAGCCCGTGTGCGTGATGTTGAGGTTGTAGACGACCATGACAAAGTAGTAGAAGTAGCTGTCCCAGCAGTAGAAGCTGAAGTAGACGGCGGCCGCCAGCAGACAGGCGCCCAGCACGGTGCGGTTGCGCAGCAGGCGGTAGGGGATGAAGTGCACGCGGGCACACCACTTCTCCCAGGCGGCAAAGACGAAGAAGAGACAGAAGCCGACGACGACCTGGGCGATGAAGGCGGGCTTGTGGTACTCGGTGCGGCCGTACTGGGCCATGCTGAAGGGCAGCAGGAAGAGGATGAAGGCGGCCATGAGGATGGCGGCGCCGACGATGTCGAACTCGTGGAAGTAGTGGACCAGGCTCTGCAGCGGGGTGCGGCCGCTGTCCTCACGCACCAGCAGGCCCTGCCGGTACGCCTTGCGCTCGTAGTACTTGAAGACGACCATCAGCGGGGCGAAGACGACGGGCTGGATGATGGCAAAGGCGCCGTAGGCCCAGCGCCAGTTGGCGGTGGAGATGAAGGCGTCGGCGGCCAGCGAGCCCGTAAAGGCCGTGATGATGAACGGGGTCGAGGCAAAGGCAAACGCAAACGCCCGGTTGCGCAGGCCCGTCATGTCCGCAATGAAGATGTCCAGGATGATGTAGATGGCGTCGTAGCCGACCCAGTACAGCACGTAGCCGGCCGCAAAGCTGTTGGGCCCCGTGCAGGCAGCCAGGATGATGATGCCCAGCACGTAGATGGCCACGAAGAAGGCCAGCCCCTCGGTCCGGCCCCAGATGGTCAACAGACGGCCCATGGGCAGCTTGAGCACGCCGCCCACGATCGTAGCCAGGATATAGGCGGTGGTGATGGCGGGGGCGCTCGAGAACTTGGAGTAGGCGTACGCGGTCGCGTTGGACCCGATGGACGAGTGCAGCGCCAGCATAAAGTAACAGACCCAGATCCTGGCAGTAGTAAGTGGTAGATCGTTAGTTAGATGACAATTCCTTCTTCGTCTGGAGTAGTACAGTACCAAGCGTAGGTCAGATAGATGGCCTTCTTCGTCCAGACCAAGGCCGCCGCCTCGGCCTTTTGCACTCCCAGCGAGGCCCCCGTGGTGATCTGGTTCGGATGCACTTCAGCCTCCTTGTTTGCCTGAGCCAGAAAGTCCGCGTCGCTGTCGGTCGGCGTCGGATTGTCGCCATTCTGTGCGACGTCGACGGGGCGCAGATCGTCGACCAGATGGTCGGTCTTGCGACCGCGCAGTCGTTCAACGCCCATGACGAAAGAGATGGAGATGGAGTGTAGTGGTGGTGGTGATTACCAGGCAGTAATAGTGGTGGTGTATGAGGAAGAGAGAGGAATCAGTTCTATACTATGAGAGAAGATCAGATAAGAGGAACTGTATAAAACTGTGGATTGTCCAAGGGAGAATCTGAGTCTTTTCGTCATTGATGGAGATACCACTTTCCTCTTCCGGAGAATATACATGGTCCATTGGCACATCAGGACTTGGTACCTTGGTTAACTAATTGGCTGCCTCGGTACCTGCTCCCTATGACTTCATGAACCCAATCTAATCTGATCATAACCTGTATCTAGAGAGATTGATGTGATGGTAAGAAGATAATAGGAGATAGAGAATATCCTCTAATATTACCCTACATCTAGACTTGGTTGAGAAATAATATTCTAGAAAAGATCTATTGCTCTATTCAGCGGATGCTCTGGGCGTTTACTGTTCACTGTGCCCTTTATTCCCTTTTTCCTCATTCTCTTCACTCTCTTCACTCTTTTCTTTACTCTCCTCTTCATTCTCTTCATTCCCTTCATTCCCTTCATTCTCTTCATTCCCTTCATTCCCTTCATTCTCCTCATTCTCTTCATTCTCTTCATCCCCCACTTCATCCTCCCAACTGTCAACCACCTCAGCCCGTAACTGCTTGCTGGCACCCACTCCAGACCTCAGAACCAACCGGTCCTTCTTGCCAGACACGCCCTGCTCCCCCGCAAGAGCAGCATACATCGAGCCACCAGCAAAGAGAGGCGTCGTAGAGACTGTCGCAGGGCTTCTCCCACCGCTTGCGCCCAGTTTCCGTCGAGACGCCACCTGCGCCCATCCATCATTCACTCCATGTCCACCACCACCACCACCACCACCGAAACTCCCTATTCCAGCAGCCCGGGCAGCTTCTTTCGCAGCCTGGGCCTCCGCAGCCGCGACGCGCTGCGCATCGCGCTCCTTGGCGCGCTGCCGCTCCCGCGTCCGCATACACTCGCCTACACTCATCCCGCCGATCCCGATCGCGACACTGGTGGGATTGCCCGTGTTGAACAGCGCGGGAGGCGTCCATGCCCCGGGTTTCAGGACGAACACGTGGCGGTGCGGTTCTGGGTCGAAGCTTTCGCTGGCGAATCCCCAGTCTGCAGCGAGGGAGTGCACGAATGCCCGGAGGGAGGATTTCGCAGGCTGGAACCGCACAGACCGTTGCGTGGCGCTCACTGCGAGAGTGTGGAGACTGGATTCGTACGACTGGAGAGTCGCCAACGGCGATGTCGACGAGAGGTGCATGTAGAGATCTAGGGTTTCGGTCGAATACGGGAGACTATGACCGGTAGTACTCGATCCGGCAGCTGTCGTGGTCGACGGATCGATCTCAATGCCCAGCGCGGACGCCAGGGACCGATTGCGTTCTAGCCGGGCACATTCCTCGTCGCACGCCAGAGTCTGTACGCCTCGCGGGACCTGCGTTGGCTGGGTAGCCGGCTGGGGGAGTGAACTACCCTTCGTCGTCACTGCTCGTGCCGCAGCGCATCGTTTCTCCTGTCGGAGTCGTCCACAGCCGCAGGTGATGATCACGGGCGCAGTGCATGGGTTCTTCTCCGTACAGGGGTATGGGGCGTGGCAGGGTTCTGTGCACGGGTGGCCGCATAGGGCTTTGGTTTTGCCACACGCCTGCGTGCACGGCGTACAGGCGTCCTCGCACTCGCCCGGCCGATGGCAGTCCTTCTGGCAGACGTGCGATCCGCACTTGAGCGGTCGGCCGCAGATCTGACCGCACCGGGCATCCGTCAGCCAGCAGGGCTGGTTTTTCAACGTTCGTTTCCCGCACAGACAGGCCTTCTCCGTCAGGAACGGGCACTTGGGACACGATTCGTCGTCGGTATGGCAGTTGTGGGCTGTCTGGGGGTGTCCGCAGGCCTTCGACCGGTGGCAGGGGTATGAGCACGGCGGCGGTTGCGTCCCGCACGGCAGCGGCGGATACAGGATGGTGCGCCCGCAGTGGCAGGCGATCTCCTCGAAGATCGCCTCTCGGCAGGTGTTGCATGCCCCCTTGTGGCACAGCTCGGGACACGTGTGTCGGCCGCATTTCAGACCCCGGCCGCACACTCGGGTGCAGATGTGTTCGGCTTCGATCTCATCATCGCTCGGTCGGAGGTGAGGCTTCAGCCGTCGTCGGAGTGCCTGTCGTTCAATCGCTTTCTGCTCGCCAGGGCAACACCGTTCGGCGCACGCGTGTCGGCCACAGTGGAGTGCGCTCTTGCATTGCCGGAAGCACTGTGGAGGTTCGATGGTGCCTTGGTGGCACAACGTTCGCGATGTAGTGCGCCCGCAGCGACAACCGATGAGCACCACCCGGAGACACGGCCCGCACGTACCGGTATGACAGACTTGGTCGCAGGAGTGGCCGCACGGCAGGATCTTGCCGCAGGCTTCCCGACAGTTGGGGATGGGGTCCTCACATGATGTTCTGGGGGTATAGTCGGGGATGCCTGCCAGCAGAGTCTTCCCACAGGGGCAATGCAGGACCACGTCGGGCGACTTTGGACACAGAGCTGGGTGCGCATCCTGCGGATGGCAGGCCTTTTGACAGGTATGTTTCCCGCAGGCAAAGGGGCGGTCGCACACATCGCCGCAGTTGAAGCATCCGATCCAGTCGTCTGATTGACCGGTTGTCTCGTCCACTCGGGTGGATTCAAGCTCCTCGTCCTTGGAGCTGCACAGCATTTCAGTTTCCACTTTGCCGCAGTAGCATCTCGCCTCGATCTTCACCTCGCACGCGCCACAGAGGCCCTCATGGCAGGGCCGAGGACATGTATGCTCTCCGCAGGGGAGAAGGTCTCCACAGATCTCCCCACAGCTCCACCCATTCTCATAGTCTGTATCTTGACACCGCTTGGTCGACGAGGTGCGGCCGCAGAAACAGTCCTGCGTAGGCCCCATGGCCGTACAGGGCGCACACGGGCCGGCGTGGCAGGTGGCATCGCACGGGTGTGGACAACCCTTGCGCGGTCGCGAACAGGTTTGCCCGCACGAGTGTGGCGGTAGACCGGGCAGCGGGCGAGGGTCGACTTCCTTCTCACACCAGCACGAATAGGTTGTCGGCCGTACCTCCTGTGCCAGATTGCACCCGGGACAGCGCCAGGCCCGTGATGCCGCGGTCGCCTCCTCGTTGCCGTCTTCCAGCCGGCGGGCTGCGTCCTGAGCAGCGGCGGATCCTTCGTTCTGCGACCACTTTTTGATGCAACTGAGATGGAACACCGTCCAGCACAGCTGGCACGACCACACTCGAGACCGTCGACCCAGTTCGCTGGTGCAGATCGGGCACTCGTAAAGGTTGTGGGCGATATCTTCGTGCGTCCGGGTGGCGATATCCGGGGCGGTAGACTTGGTGGTCACCTTGGGCGGTTTGGCCTTGACTTTGGCCTTAGCCTTGGGAGCCTGCGGTGGTTTCTCTGCCGGCTGTACCCCCGGCACGAATTCCGGCGCCTCCACGCGGAGTCCTTTACCATCCTCCTCTGTTCCGTTCAACTCTTCGTTTTCGTCGTCTTCGGACGCCTGCTGCGGCTGCGTCAACCGTCCTTCAAATCTTCTACCACCAACCCCGGCCAGCCGGGTAGTCGACTGTGCTCCTGCTGCTGCTGCTGCTGCTCGACTAGTATTTCCCCCGCGTCCGTGACCTCGTCGCTGAGGACCATCGGGTCTGCCACCACCGGCCCCTCCTCTGCGTCCTCTCCGCGAACGGGGGGCATCGTTTGGTGTCGTTGAAGCGGGATCGGTCGTCGATTGTGACTGCGTTTGTGATTGTGAAGGTAATTCAGAAGGATTCTGTCCCCGTTGGCCACCACGGCCACGGCCTCGTCCTCCCCGCCGGGCCGGTCTTGGGCGAGACGGCTGCTGGCTGGGGTGTGTAGCGGGGGCGTCCGACATGTTCGTAGCAGCTGTGTAGGGACGCTGGGTGCTCATGCAAGGATGGAACGTCAAAATATATGCACCACCGCCGTCTCAACCGTTTTCACCGTCTCTTTCTCCTGTTTTGCCTTGCTTCCGTCGAGCTGGGAGATAAAAGGTGGGCGGGCGGCGAAGAAGAATCTCGAAGGCCCTGAAAAGGCACGGCAGAATCTGGCGGTAAAACGCGGCAGAACACGTGGGCGGCGAGTCCCCGATTGGCCTGGGCTGACTCAGCCTGACTCAGCCTGACTCACGGTGGAGTCACGGGATGGGCGGGTCTGAATCATGACTCACCAGTACGAGCAATACAGAGCAAGTACAGAGTACAGAGTATGTACAGAGTACAAAGTACTACATCCTATGTACGAGGATGGAGTAATTCCTGCTTGAATCGTATTACTCTTTACTCTTAAATGAAGTTATCCGACGATGAGTCGTCGCGGAGATTGCTTCTTCGTATCTGTAGAGTTCTATCTGTGCTATCAATGATGAGAGTAGTCAGGGAATAATCTTAGGGGTTGATCATAGTATTTGTTCCATAGTAGAGTTGAGTATTTGGGCCTGAGTCTATCAATACCTACCTACTATTACCTACTAGGTATTACCTGCTGTACTACTACGGAGTACTCCGTACTGACTGGCAGTGACTGCCGCTTGCAGTGGTGTCCGCCTGAACTGTAAGGCAACTAATGTTCTAGACCGGAGAAATAGAGGCCCGATAGTACGCCTATCCTAACTAGGTAGGACGGCACTATGCCAGATTCAGCAGATTATCTGCCTCAGGATACAACAAACGTCTACCAACTACTCCGTCCTATCAATAATCCAACTCGTCTTCACCCTTCGAGCTTTTGTGCGGTGCAGTCTCAACACTGTTACCCTGCTGCCTTGAAGGATGGAACTGTGGATATTTCCGTGGACTACTGTCTCTATCTCCAGCAGGGTCCTGCACTAACTGTATTCTATTTCAGGTTTCCTGGCAGCCTGACAGCTTGAAATTCTGCTGCCTTCCCCCCAACACAGCCAACACGGGGTAGCTAACCTGGAGATGCATCCACTAACAACTGGTCTACAGGCGTCTCGATATGCTGCAAGGCCCCTGATCTGCTTGGCGAGCGACCTCAGCTGTGTCTTTTTTAAGAAACACACACCCAGAAGTAATTCTATACGAAGACACCAATTGAAGGTGGTCGTTGTGGCTATGGTGGGACAGAATCATGGTAGACAAGGCCTGATACATGCTTTTGAATGGCATATAATAAACCTCTTCGACCTGTTGAACCATGAGGAAATATAATGCAGTCCTCCACTCCATCAATTGGTCTTCTGTTCTGTTCTCAGGGTAGCTCGTCATGTCAACCACTACCACCACCACTGCTGCAGCGTCAGCAACCGCCTCTTGTCTGAACATCAAACCAGGCAAAGATGGATTTCTGCCACCAGAGGCCTGCGATGCGCTGCTCCCCTACGTGCCTTCGTTTGCAGCTGCGGTCTTGTTCACCGTCATATTCGGTGCGACTCTGGTTGCCCATCTCGTCCAGGCAATCACGTTCCGCAAGGTACATACATACAATAGAAATACAGTCTTTTCTTGCACGTCACTAGAATACTGATATATGGTTTCCAGAGATTCTGCTGGGTGGTTATAATGGGTGCCTTTTGGGAAGTGACTGCCATGGTATTCCGAGTGCTGCTCACTCGGAACCAGAGCCAAGTGGCGTTCTACCTGCCCAATTTCCTTTTCATCCAGCTTGCGCCATTGTGTACGTCCTAAAAGGGAGCTTGAAAGTCACCTCACTCGATCTCCACTAACAATCCAGGGCTCAATGCATTCATGTACATGATTCTCGGACGCATGGTCTACTTCCTCGTCCCGGAGAAACGCCTCTTCGGCATCTCCGCCAAACGACTGGCCACCATCTTCGTCTGCCTGGACGTCCTGACGTTCCTCGTGCAGGCGACTGGTGGCATTCTGGCCTCGCAGCAGAACGGCTCGCAGAGCATCATCCAGACAGGCATGCATATCTACATGGTTGGGATTGGCGTGCAGGAGTTTTGCATCCTCGTCTTCACGGCCCTACTCGTTGCCTTCCAGCGGCGCGTCATGCGCAGCGCACTTCCCCCTCAAGTTCAAGGTCCTTCGTGGAAGTGGTTGTTCTTCAGCATGTACACTGCCCTCATCTTGATCACAGTATGTGTACCTTCTCTTTTAGTTTATTGGGGGGGGGAGGGGTTCTCTTTCTGTGGCTAACTCATTTAATGCTAGATTCGCATCATCTACCGACTGGTAGAATACAGTGACGGAACAGATTACTCTACGAGCCCTATCCTCAGTCACGAATGGTACATGTACGTCTTTGACGCGACACCCATCTCCCTCGCTTTCCTTGTCGTGAATATCTTCCATCCCGGTCGATTCCTAATAGGTCCCGACTCGGAATTCCCCCGGTTGACTCGCATGGAAAAGAAACGGCTCAAGGCTGAACGGAAGGCTCGCAAGGCGCGCAAGGGGAGGGATGATGAGTTCGGGGCCTTCTACGAGGACACTCATGAAATATTAAATAGCGAGCAGAGAGAAGATGCTGTGTAAAGTCTAGGAGATCGTTCGTTTCAAAAAAGATATAGTTCAAGTTCAACTGGATTATGCATTACTCGTATCGAGAGAAATCGCTATGCAAGAAAAGAAAAGAAAAAAACACCCTTTTCCACATCCAAAATCATTGACCAAGACAAGACAAACTAACCCTACATGAAGAGAACAATCTCTCCACGCTCGTTCCGCTTCAGCCGCAACGCCCGCCACAGTTCCTTCTCATCGTCATACCAACGGTCACGGTCTTCCCGGTCACCGCCGCGCCCATGCCCGCGACCACGCTCGCGTTCGTAATCTACGAGGTGCGCGTCAGGTTCGCCATCAGGGCCAGCCGAGAGCTCCCGGTGGAACCGCTTCAGGACTTTATTCATCGACAGGCCTCGAGTACTCTCGGGGCCTTTGGTCACAAGCGAGAAGAAGTGAGCCGCGAATTGACGCTGCAAAGCGACCTCGGACGCAGAAGCAGGGTGGTACATGACCATCTGGCGGCCGTCGCCATGCAGGGCAGAGTCCGAGTCGCGCGAGGCCGTCTCGAGGACCTGTTTCTGCCGGCGCGACGGCCGCTCGACGTCCACCTGTGCACTCGGCTTGCGCTTCGATGTCGGGCGTGAATCGGCAGCGGCTGCCTGTCCGTTGCCGGTGCCGCGCACCTTGTGCGACTTCTTGGGCTTGCGTACCTCGAGATGTTGGTCGCTGTCCGAGGAGCCGCGGCGGGTGCGGACGAGCGCGACAGGTTCGCTGCCACCGCCACTGCTGCTCCCGGAGACGACCGAGCCCCCGCCAAACATCGAGGACACAACTCGCTCGGCACGCGACTTCATCGAGATGCCCAGTCCATCGTTGGTAGAGTGTTTCTTCTCATTGCGACGGGTTCGCTTGATGGGCGAGGAAGGTTCCTGGAACCGCCGACGGTCGCGGTTTTCGCGGTGATTTCCGTCCTCGTAATCCTCGTCAAAGGAAGGGGACCGCAGCATGCGGTCCAACCCACCGGTGAGCCCCGAGTGGTTGAGATGTGGCGTGCCGGCGTGGTTCAGCACACTGGATGGCGCATCCATCATCTGCGTATCGTCCTCGTGGTTCATCTCGGCGTCATCAGCATGACCGCGCTTGCGCTTCTTGTCGCTCGTCGTGCCGGACACTCCGGGTTCGGGGGAGTCCTGCTTGTCCTTGCGGCTCCGATCCTTCTTCTTGCTCTTCTTGGGCGCAGGGGTCATGAACTCCGTCGAGACATTGGACACCTCCTTCGAGAACAGAGACGGCTTCACGGGGCCCGCGCCATAGGAGAATCCATTCTCCTCGTAGGCGACATCGTAATCTTTGTCCTCATCGTCAATCCCCGAGTCTACTCGGGTGAGCGCCGCGCTGGCCTGGAACAAGGAGGGGGCATGGTCGACCATCTGCATCTGCTCCACCGAGCCACCAAGCGAGACGCGCGAGGCGTTGGGAGTCTTTTCGTTCACGAGGTAGTCAAAAACGTTGAAAGAGTTGTCCTTCGTGGGCGCTGCGGCAGTCGCTGCTGGCTGGGTGTTGCCCTCTGGGGGACTCGGGGCAGGCGGGAGAACGGGGGCGCGAGTAGGATTGGAACTCTCATCGGGCACATCTTCCACTCGAGGTTGGCGATTGGCGTTTTGCTTGGAATTGTTGTTCTTCCCATTCCGCTGACCCTTGGGAGGCTTCTCTTTATAAAGCGCGCCCTGGTATTTTTGCTCTTCAGACATGCATGACTAGAGCGTCGCAGTCAGTTTTTTTTAAAAAAAAAAAAAAAAAAAAAAAAAAAAAAATCGCCCAATGATATGGGAGAACTAGACGTCACTGCCAGGCATGTCGTGGCAGCACCACAGCGGTCGCGAAGGAAAAGAGAACAAAACTAAACCGGGAACCAACGTACTGTATGCGCTCTGTAATGGGTCCCCTGGAAATGCACCATGCAGTCAATGCAGGTGAATGAGGCTCCCCGACATTGGTTGCGATGCGGATCGAGCTTCTTCTTGGTAAGGACGTCGCCGCAGGCCTATACCACGTTCAATCTCATATTAGCTTGAACACAAATAAAAAACATATTTTCCGATCCACTCACCTCGCATGAGAAAGACACCATGATGACCTTGCTTCACTTCGTTCCTGTCAGGCGGTCGCGCCGAGGATGGTTGGGCTGTCAGCAACGACGGGATCTGCACGCGTCGCTGGGTCCAAGTAATAAGATTTCTCAAAGAAGCGGTATGACTCCGTCAGGTACACAAGCACGTTCCTGCGATCGGTCTGCGACTCTGCGTGTGGCTGGTGGGCATTCAATGCCCAATCACTGCAGGGGGGGGAAGGGAGGGGAGAAAAGCCGCGCCGCGAAAGCTCGTCAACAAGTGGAAATGAAATGCGACAGGGAGATCCAGGCGAACAGGAGCGAACGACGAACGGTTGTGGTCGGCCGAGATGGATGACGACGGACAGAGCGCCTGCTGGATGAGAGTGGGATGTCCTGGTGGTCTGACGGTCCTCTGGTGGGTGTCTCTGTCAAGCTCTCCTTCGCCTTTTCACTGCTTCTTGTTGCCTGCTCTTTCTGGATCTTTTTTTTTATGAAGAACGCACGGGATGCGCTAGTCCTGATCGAGTAGACAACACGCTAGGCTATATTTAGTATAGATGTGATGCCTGACGGGTATGGCAGAAACAGAAGTCTTTCACTGTTGTATGGAGTTGAACTTCTAGTCTTCTAGTATGGATGGGATTTCGAGCAGAAACACAGAGTGGAACAACGGGAAGGATGAGAGGGGAAATGTCGAGAAACGAAAACAAAGGCCCGGGTCGATGGTCTAATTTTACGGTGGCACAGTCAGTCAGTCAGTCAGTCAGTCAGTGTGCGCGTCGGCTGCTGCTGCGATCACAAGCGACACCCATCATCGTCCTCCCGTCATCATAACAGATCCAGGGGGGGGGGGGGGGCGATGCACGGACACGGTCGAGAGTAAACACAAAACACAAATCTGTGAAACATATAGATCTAGGTATCGCGAGATTACAGTTTCCGCGCTGGTTGGCCTGTCAGACGACCTCGTTTCGACTTGTCGCCCAGGGAACCCTTGACCAGGGGGGTTGCTGAGAAGCCACTCATCGTCGAGGGCCGCCCTCCATCAACACCGGGCGCTTCGTGGCTGAGAACAGCGGTAAGAGAAGCGAGAGACTGCGGGTGAGGCATCGAGTATAGAATTTTGAAGACGGTAGAGGGGCTAACACGGTTGAAAAACAACTACTTTCCGGTCATGGTAAAAAGGTCATTTGCGCAGTTCATTTGTACACTTCTCTGTACAATCCTTTGTAGTCCTTGCAGTGTCTCATCGACCACCATTGATCGACGGTCAGCCGCTCTAGTCATAGGAGATTTAGTCTGCAGTATTAAGGGAGATTAGTATCGCTAGTGGGCTGAATGGGTGCATGACTCGAGACCCATCGATACCCTCTGCATCAAGCCATCGCGCGGTAGTCTGTTTCAAGCCAATGGAGTACTCCGTAGACTCAGCTGCCTAGGACTGATACTGAAAAGGGGGAAAGGAAAAGATAGGATTGAGTCGCTCTATAGTACAGCTGAGCCCGCTCGACAGACAACGAACCCGCGTTGACGGTAACGGAACATGCTCTAATATGGACAGAGAAAGAAAAAGTAAAGACTGATGGGAGAAAAGAAGTAAACGGTTCGTTTCAGGTGTATCAACCCCGCGTGGTCCTGAAGTATCTTTAGTAACATGGTACCAAAAAAAAAAAAAATAGTCTCATTGGGTCATCGACTTACGCCTCCTTGGAGATTTCCACATCTGAAGAGATATCCGCTTTGAGCGGCGTTTCCTCCTCCAGGGTGCTGCTCTTGGCGAGAAGATCACCCTTCTTTGCGCCCTCATCTCCACAACCGCAGTCGTAAAAGTCTCCGATATTGTTGCAGTCAAATAGAGGCTTCTTAAGCATCGTGTTGACTTCGTTGTGGATGAAACAGGCCCACCCTGCCGCTGCATTGCGCGACGAGACCTGCGGAGGGTACTTTTTGAGATGTCCTTGGAAGTGGGAGGCGCATTCGCCACTAGCACAAACACGTCAGTCATTGGCTTTTGCAACTCCACCGGCAGTCAGCATCCATTCTCATACCATGGGTAAAGTCGTGAGAACAGGTAGATGAAAGACCGCAGCGTCTCCTGCTGCTCTTCCGTAGGCTCCTCAGGATACCGGGCCATCATGGTATGGAGGAATTTCCAGGTAGAACGACCGAGCTCGGCTCTAAAACAATCAGGCGACTTGTCAGTACGAATCTCGTAAGAAAGAAAGAGAAAAAAAAAAGAACAAGGATTGTACTTTGCCGTCTCATTCCCTAGCTTTGGCATCACCACCTCCCCCTTCAACATGTCTTCCTTGACCAGGCTCGGTGCCGATTTATCAATATGCCCCGGGGCACGCACAGCCGGGCTCGGCGGGCCATTCGGCTGGATGAACAGGATGAAAAGGAGGAAGATGGCGATCGCACCAGCGGCAAAGATACGCCGAGTCAGTTGGCGGTTCGCCATGGTTGGTTAACTTGACTGTACCAGACAGATCACCGGATTTCTGAACGTGGAACAACCTCAAGGAAAGGTCAAGAGATAAAGAGCGAATGCAACCCGGTGGCGAGCTGAGGTCTATCAAGTCAATTAGTTTCAAAACTCGAAGCTTCCCCCAGCTCCCTGACAAAGGCCAGATTCAGATTGAGGGGCACACCACGTGTTACACGGTCACATGATGCAGATTTATACTGGTCATGTGACTGGATTACGGTTTTGAACTAGCGCGTCGCCGTTTAGATGCTCGACCTCTTTCACAGTTCATGGAAGGATTCCTCTTGTCTTCAACCATCGGTCTCTCGCCATGGCATCTCTACGAACATCTGTCGTCCACAGTGTGTTCCGGACCAGGTCTCCCCTGCTGCGGTGCCAGCAGCGACGCTGGGCGCAGGTCCACGATGTCCGCTTCCTCGCTACACACCACGATCCCAACCATGTGCTGGACAAGTATAAGAACAAACTGTCCCAGAAGGCTCAGGCGTAGGTTCAATCACTTTGTTAAAGTGGTTGTCGTCACACTTGGACTGACGAGTCTCCAGAGAAGGACATGAGTCGATCGACTCCTTGAAAAATGCGTACAAGGACAAAATCCAAGATCTCCGCCTCAAAGCGTCCACCGACATGACCCCAGAGACACCTGCTCCGTCCTCCGCGGCGACGGCAACGACGACAGCCCCCCCTCCTCCATCGCAACCGCAGGCACAAGCGCAATCTCCCAAGATCCCCTCTAGCGACGGGACTGGTATCAAACCGCTCAGCTCGTACCTCAATGTGGACAAGGTCCGCGCCCTGCCGCCAAAGGAGATCGAAGCCCTCTGGCGTCTCCGCCACGCCAACAACGGGAATTCCATCTGTGCCTGCATCCCGGTGGAGACATACCAGCGTCTGGCGGCCGCGGCGCGCAACAACCCGCAATTCATCCTCCCACTGCCCCGCCAGCCGAGCGAGGGACAGTTACCGGAGGGCACAGCCGAGGCCGAAGCGCAGACGGGCGCCGACATCCACTTCCTCCAATGGGCATTCCACCCCCCCGCTGGGGCTGAGCATCAACCCCCAGTCCCCGGCACGCTCAACACCCACACCTCGACCATCATCTTCACCCAGCTGGCGGCGTTCAAGCTGCACGGCTCGTTCGCTCAACCGCACACGACCATCACTCACCACCTGGACCTGGCGGACGACAAGGGGCTGGTCCTCATGCACGGGCAGGTGGTTCCGGATTCGGGCGTGTCGATTGCCGAGGCGAGCTGGCTCGTCAGCTGTGTACAGCGCTTCTACGACTTTGACGGGCAGGCGAGTGGGCGCAAGGGCGAACTTGTCCGCATGTTCACCCAGGGCGATGTCGAGGGGTTCAAGATTGAGGAATTGATGGATGAAGCGGAGAGAGTGTAACCTTCCTCTCTTTCATGACTTTCTCGGTGTATTATACATGTGTGTAGGATATATAGATGTGACAAGATACAGACTTTGATTGATAGGGGAGAAGAGAGAGAATAGAGGAAAAGTGAGACAAGGAGACAAGGATACATTATATCATATAACTGAATGGTGACCCAGCCAGCCTATAACCATGGTTCACAATGATATAATATACTGTCCGCCCTACCAATCCACGTAGTTGCCTAGCATATCTACTTCTAGGTGCTCTATTCACTGCAACTGCCAAGATTAATTACTTTTACATCTATTCCATTCTCTTTCTAGAATCTCTCCCTATCACTTTGTTTTGGCAACCCCTCTGCTTACCTATCTACAGCCTCAAGATGAGTGCTCAGAGCCCCTCCGCCACGTCGAAAGAGATCCTGCTGGTATCTCCTGTATCACCCATCACTGGTACCCTCTCTGCCGGAATGAAACGAAAGATAGTGCCGTCCCTAGAGTCCGCCCAAAGCCGCAAGATCACGATTATTGCACCTGAAGGGATCTTTGCATCAGAGGATAGGATCTCTATCAATGCATCTCCCATTTTCGCGGCAGCCAGAAGGTTATTCCCAACTGGCGAGGCCTATATCGGTAAGAGAGAGATCGAAACCCAGCTCTTTACCTTTGTTAAGTAGTGCCTCCTGTTTCCTAGAGCAACGAGTGTCCCTGAAGGCATCGCATGCGCACCCCGATCCGTCCCCTCCATGGCGAACACATGTCGACGTGCCGCCCTCTCGAGACATCGTCCTACCGTTTGATTTGACGCGCAATCCTGAAGCATACAGCAATCCTGAAAACCAAGAACTCCTAATGCAGGTATTCCGCGACTGTATCGCGCTTTCCTTCGGCCGGGGAATTCTCATCTTTCAGCTCCTGGCTCTCCCCCCTCGCCCATGGCCCCAGAAAATCGCCGGCGCTCCCTGTTATCTCACAGATGTCGAATTTGACTGGGGTCCAGTCGCGCCGTTGGATCGACGAAGCATGTCGAGGATTTTCCTCGAAGACAATGAGGATTACCGCGATGATAGCAGCAAAGCCAATACCCTCTTCGATCATCTGATCTCATGGTTCGAAGAAGCAGAGATATCCATCACCGAGCTGATGTACTGGGACAACCAGGTGGTTATTGTCCTGGAAGATGAGCGTACTGACCTAACCAAAGTCCCCAAGTCTATCGCTTGCTGCCTATGCTACTATCTCTTGGAAAGCGAGATGCATCGCCCAAGACATGTTTCTGCGCTCCGCCGTGTAGACATACCGGTTGAAGGAGGGATAGACGACAGCGCTTACTGCCCGCTCCGGCCTGGGGTGATGCTCGGGTCTGGAGGGATGCTCACCTCCTCTGGAGTCCTAGTGAAAGACAGGCTAGGCAATCAATATCTAACTGTGGCCTCTCATGGTCTTCCCGAGGGAGCTAAAGTCTTGCAGCCGAGCAATGAGGGCCGCGAGATTGGCGAACTCGTCATGGAGATCCCTCACACAGATGTGGGTTTGGTAAAGCTCCACGATGGTGAGAATTACATCAACGAGACCTTCGAGAACACGCTAAAGCTCCGTCAATTCAAACGCGAGAGAGAAATCCGAGGCGGTGATCCGATCGCCATGAACACCCCCTTCACCGGATACATGGAAGGGGTTGCCGGTCTTCCTGGCCGGATACGCATGCAAGCGAACGACAATCCCTTCAAGCCACGCCGACCCTGGGTTCCATGCAGATGGGACTACTTCGGTCAAAACTCCCATCACCACCTCAATAACGGCATGTGTGGCTCTCCTATATACGATCAAGAGGGCCGTGTGGTCAGTTTCTTCCGGTATGCGCCCAAGAGCGGATATTTCCTGGACTATGTCTGGTCCATCTCTGCGGAGGTTCTTCTTGAAAAGGGATATACAGTGGTTTAGCCAACAGAGATATGGTTCGCATGATCCCTAAGCGCAAGACATGAATTAAAAGAGGAGCTGGGTCTTATATAGAAACAAATTAGATGAACAATAGCCTATGATTGATGAACTTGGCAAGAAAGTAGAGAGCGAGACTAGTCACAGGTGTCTATATAGAGAAGCATCAATTGAGTAGACTTCAGACCTCTAGTCAGCAGTAGTTGTCGATATATAAATAAATTAACTCAGCTACAATATTCACTGGTATCCTAAATCTTAACCAGTGACTCCAATTATCATTCTCAGAAAATATAGATAATTCCTAATTACTCGCCATAAATATCCAGCTAACAACAAATCCTATACAGAAACAAAAGGGATATACAACTTGGAAAACCGGCAAAAGGAAAAGAGAAAAAAAAGAAGAAAAAAACAAAAAAGAAAGGAAATCAGAGCTGATTCGGTTCTACCTGTACCGACACCGAATAACATGGTCGTAAGACCCGACCATCGACACCGTCTCCGATTCTGCATCGCAGAGATATTAACATTATGTGTGTAAGGGATTCTCTATGCGCGATATCAAATCCATGGGGAACTGATTTACAGAAGGAATCTTCTGTCGAACCGCAGGATAACCCAGCGGCCAGGGTTTGTTGACTGGCAAGGTTCATTGCTCGCTGATGACTTCTTCCATGATGAACGAATGGATATGTTCGAAGTAGCCTGGTTCGGCAACGCTGTCGTTGTGGCCGCCGTTGGGGAGTGTGCGCCAGAATTTGCGTTGTGCCTTGCACACGGCGAATAGCTGGGTCATATGCGATGGTCTGCCATACATCAGTATTCTACACGTCACGATGATTTAAGGGAGAAAAAAAAGTATAAACTCACGGGACAATTTCGTCCTTTAGCCCGCTCAGGAAAAGAACGGGTACATCTGAGATCTTGGGTAGGATGTCCTCGCTCGTCCAGTACTGGTGACAGAGACGAGCCAGATAGCGAGCCGGGGGGAAGACACTGGCGAGGGTTAGTTTTCAGGGCAATCAATCACAGAAACGAACTGAAAGCATACGTGGGAATTAGTTTGCGGATACTGAGGAAGGTATTCTCAAGGATGAGACCGGCAATATCGCCGCGGCCCTCATTCTTCGCCACAAGATTGATGGCGACAGCACCGCCGAGACTCTGTCCGTACACCACAATCTTCGAGTCTCGCGTCTCAGCACGCTGGCGGATATAGTCCAATCCCGTCTGGGCGTCAATCTTCAGGCCGGCCTCGTCAGGGGTGCCAGTCGACAAGCCGTACCCACGATACTCGAGCATGAGGACATGGCAACCAAGGATTTCCATCAGGACCTTGGCAATTGGGATGCGGTGACCGATATTGCCCGCGTTACCGTGGAACATGAGCACCGTCACGGGAGGTCCCAACCGTTTCGTCTCCGGCCGCAGCAACAGGGCGTTCAACGACTCGCCATCAGGGGTTGGAATCTGCAGGTCTTCGTAGTCGGAGATCCCGAACTGGCGCGGTTTCGGGACATTCGTGCGAGCGTCCACGGGGACGTTTCGTGGATAGATGAGTTCACTGTGTTGGGGCACGTGGTCAGCTATTTCCCCAGCAGCGAGATTACCATGGCTCTAGGAGCTCTCCCCCCCCCTCTTCCCCCTTCTCCCCCGGGAAAGAAAACAAACCACATACTTCTGCTTAAAGTACAACAGCCCGCTCGCCACCACGGCCAGCCCAGACGAGGCAATCACTGGAAGTCGCAGGAACTGCACGGCGCTGTTGGCCATGGTCGTAATACTCCATGCCGGTGGGGGCGGCGGCGACTCGGACATGACGCCAGAGGGATCGTCCTGGGAGGGGAGGGATGGAGTGGCAGAGGGAGGAGGGCCCAGTGTATCTCTTAACGGAGCCGAAATCTCAACATAAACCAGTCTGAGCCATACGGCAAGATCCAATGACGAGTAGCAGGATGGCAGTTGTTGTCTCCTAAGTGGAGGGTGGTTTCAATGTTAATCTATCTGTCTTTCTGGCTCAGGAGGTCTGCGGGGGAGACAGCTCAGAGGGCAGCAGCCAATGGGGGCGGCTTTTGTCGCTGCCGCCCGGCAGAACCCGCAGAGCTGCAACGCGTTGTCTCTGCCTGAAGCTTCTCGTATCCACCACTGCGTTCCTGCTACTCTCCCAACCTCGTTACTACAGTTGCATCTCCTAAAATCATCGGTTCTATTGGATTGGTTTAGTGCTGCCTTCATTGAAATCACCATGGTTGGCCACGGCGTCACGGGGGTGCTGGGAGAAGGTCTGTCAGGCCAGTTACAGTCCGTCACCGCCGGATCTCGCTGACACTGAGAACAGATGGAATCCACGTTGATATGAACCACCTGAAGAAGGGTGAAGTCAAGTGAGTCTAGATCTAGTATATATGTTTTCTATAATCCTAGCCCTGCTGACAAGTCCAAGCCTAGGAACCTCGATGTGCGTTGCGACGTCCCCGGGACGGATATCCGAGACGGACGATATACCCTAGGGAAAAAGAAGGTTACTGACACGAGATAGTATGGCCATCAACTTCAAGGATGGCGTCATCCTTGGAGCCGACAGCCGCACCACAACTGGCGCCTATATCGCAAACCGAGTGACCGACAAACTGACGCAGGTGCACGACACCATCTGGTGCTGTCGGTCGGGCTCTGCTGCCGATACCCAGGCGGTGGCCGACATTGTCTCATACCATCTCAACATGTACGGCATTCAGAACAACGAGGCTCCGACCACGCAGGTGGCTGCGGCGCTGTTTCAGGAGCTGTGCTATGAAAACAAGGACGCATTGAGGTAAGTCTAAGCTATCAAGGGGTTATATATATATATATATATATATATATATATGCAATCGAAATCGGATTATAGGACTGACTGATTTCTGTGCTAAGCGCTGGAATTATCATTGCCGGGTACGACAAACGACACGGCGGTCAGGTCTATTCCATCCCCTTAGGCGGGTCCCTGCACAAACAGGCGTACGCCATCGGCGGCTCGGGCTCGACTTACATCTATGGATACTGCGACGCGCACTGGCAGGAAGGAATGACGGAGGAGGAAGGCGTCAACTTTGTCCGCAATGCGCTGTCGGAGGCGATCAAGTGGGATGGCAGCTCTGGCGGCGTGATCCGGATGGTGGTGCTGACGGCCAAGGGCGCCGTGCGGCATCTGTACCTGCCCGATACTGGCTATACGGGCCCCGGGGTGACCCGGTAATGAGTCGAGATGAACCTTACATGACCTGCGTTTGCTTCCTGCCTTGCAGTCCTCTAATTTGTAGCATTCGTAGCTATTACTGCTCCTAGGGTATACTTGCTATGTAGTAGTAACCAGTTCTAGGATTAGCAACAGCACGGTTACCTAATAGTTACCTAGGTAGTTAACTAGGTAGTATAAGTTTGGAGTAAGCTCTGAGCTTACCTGGTATTAAGTTTTCAGTAGTTCTCTGTAGCAGAGCTATTCGGTAAAATGTCGGGGCTGCCATGCTATTTCCATAGTTATATTTAACTATTTATGAACTATTAATCTCTAAATCACTAGTCACCTAGTTAGTTAACTAATAACTAATCAGTTAGTAACTAACTAAGGCTTTCCATGTAGCTTATGTAAAGAGGTACGGGGTCTTCCATAAGGTATACCTTAGTAAGTACTAGGTATTGACAGGCCCTGTAATATGGTTTTGTAATTTACAACCAACGGCGGAATCATTGCCGTCGTCGCTGCCACCTGCGCTACGGGTGCTCTCTGATTGGCCAGAAGTCACCATTGATCTGGGTGAGACCACCTGCAATACAGCTCCGTACACCAGAAATACTACCTCTAGCCTTTAGGTAAGGTACTAAGCAGATACTCCTTACCACCCCACAGCTCGTCTATCTGGATCTTCTCTAACTGACTGTCTTGCAAATTGTCGCTAGTCAGTCAGTCAACCGTCGAGTGGTGGGAGTGCAATATCGTTGTGCTTTCGTTGTTTATCGCGGCGAACCAACTGCGGACGTGCTACTGGGTCCTATAGTTTGCCCTATCAGTGTACAAAAGTACCTAGAGAACATCCAGCTTCTGACTGGTCGCCAGTCACTGTCGTCATACGCTGCACCGACACCAGCAGATCTTCGACACAGCCGTCAAACAGGTATTCGATAGGAAAACATCCCATCATTATTGCCATAATCCTGGTCATCAGCATCCTACATACCCCAGCTGTACGGAGTCTTCCGTACGGAGTAAGACGTCGTCGTGTCCTGCTGCTGGCTCGAACCTGACGTTTCAGATCTATCTTGCTCTCTCTCCCTCCGCATCCCGTATCTCAGTCCTTTGACAGCCTCCAATCCCCTCAGTTCCCCCTCGAACCAGTGTTTCACGCGTGAAACCTTTACTCTCAGTCTCTAGTCGACTAGTCAGACACTGTCAGTACCTGCCAGTTTTTTTCCAGCCTCACTGCCTCGCCTCTTCCGATCCTCGCTCGACTCCACCTCTGCCGCCACTACCACCTGTCTTCTTCTGCCACAAGAGTACTATTCTTCCTTTTTCTTCTTCTTTTGCTTTTTCTTTTTCTTTTTTGCTCTTCTTTTTGCCCATCTGTACCCCCTTTCTTTCCTCTCTATCAGAAGAAAGAATCCCCTTCCATCCTCGCCATGCACTGTGCTCTCGCCAGTCGTCGCCTGTGATTGTGTGCCACTTGGTTGGAGCTGACCGCCCGCCGCCCACACGTCTCGCCCGTCATCGAACCTGATCTGGTACCCCATCCATGCCCCTCCCTCCTCTCTCCACTGCCATGCCATTCTCTCCCTCCCTCCCTCTTCCTCTTCCTCTTGACTGTCCTGTCTTCTTTCTTCTCTCGTCCTCATTCTTCTCCAAATTGCCTCGCCTTCGCTGACCGCCGCCCAGTGCCTTTTCTGATCTAGTCAAGCCGCAGTCCTCTCGCGTCTCACCATCATCCTTCTCGCTCGCTCAGACTGGACATGGGATCTGTCGTTCTTAATCAAGTGCGGTCGGATTTAGTCTATAGCTCTTACACCCCCACCATGCTGGGCGGCGCGGTCAATAATACAAGTCAATCAACAACTCCCTCCGATTCCGTGTACCGTCCCTCAGCTTCGTCAACAACCACCACAACCCCCACCACAACCTCCTTCACGGCCCCGCCGTCTACCGCTCAGTTGGCCTCCCAACCGTCGAATTATGTGCCTGCCTATGTTGACGCGCCAGTCTCCCAATCTCACCACCATCATCCCCACTACCATCAACATCAGTCTTCCTCCTCTTCCTTAAGGCAGACTTCCCATCCGTCATCGATGACCTCCTCCGCCCCCGCCCCCGCCGCTGTCGCCGCCGCCCCCGCCAGCCAGGCCAACTCGCCCGACTCCCCTCGATTACAACCCACCTTCCGCTCTTTCCGATCCCTCGGCGGCTCCGAGGCCACTTCTCCTAGCCGTATCAAAGTCCGCGATCTGTCACACATTCAGAGTTTTGCCAGCGAGGAGTTCTTGTCTGCCGCCCACCCCCCGCAGAGCCCATGGGCCCAGGAACGCCAGTATGAGATCAGCTCCATGCCCGTCCCCGACATCATCGAGATGGTCGCCGGTCTGCTCACCAAGATCACGGCCACCAACGATATCCATCACGAACATGTCCACCGTAATATCCCGCCGCCGGACGGTACCGCTACCCTGAGCCCACAGGCAACAAGCGTCCTCGCCTTCCACGGCAAGAATGTCCCCAGCATCACCATCCTGAGCTATTTGACTCGTATCCACAAGTACTGCCCCACCACCTATGAGGTCTTCCTCAGTCTGCTCGTCTACTTTGATCGTATGACGGAGATGGTCAACCGCGGTCACCTCGAGCGTCTACGCCGCCGCGCCCACCGACCTGCCACTGCCCCCAGCGGTTCCGCATCCCCGGCCATCCGACCCGCGCCCACATCCTCCGCCTCTTCACTGTCATCCTCTTCATCCTCACCCTCACCTTCGTCGGCCTCCATGGTAACCCCACCCCTCTCCTCCACCGATCGCCCCGGTTCAGCGACCAGTTACCCTGCCTCTCTCGAGGATGACGATAGTCTCTCGCATTTCTTCGTCGTCGACAGTTTCAACATTCACCGCTTGGTCATCGCCGGCGTCACCTGCGCGAGCAAATTCTTCTCGGACGTCTTCTACACCAATTCGCGATACGCAAAGGTGGGCCTTTTCTTCTCTGGTAACCTTGTATCCTTTTTTTTTTCTAATTCCTCTGCAGGTCGGAGGTCTCCCCTTGGTCGAACTGAACCATCTCGAACTACAGTTTCTCCTATTGAACGATTTCCGACTCGCGGTTCCCGTCGAAGAACTGGAAGCCTACGGGACCATGCTGGTCGAGTTTTATGCGCGCGAGATCGTCGCCCAGCAACAGCACCAGCAGCAGCTGGTAGCGGCCCCCATCCCCGTGAATCCGTCCATGGTCAACGACTCGTCGGAGGGCATGTACATGCGTCGGGATAAACCCCAGTCCGATCCGGCCCAGGTACAACAGACACCCACGCCGCCGTGATCTGATTCCTCTCCTCACTGGCCACCTGTATCATCCCCCCCTTTTCTTTTCGGACTGTCTCCCGTACATACCTACCCTACTTACCACACCTACCTACCTAACTAACCTGCCTATTCCTCCTGTAACGACGCCTCCGTGAATAATAGATTGCGTTTTTCCTCCTTTTCTGCTGCTGCTTCCGCAGTGAATACCGATACCTCTCTATTGTGATATGCAAGCAGCCGTGTTTTTCTTTTTTTTTTTTTTTTCCGCTAATTTTTCTACTCTACTTTGCTACTCTCCTACATGGACGGCGTTCAACGGTTTCCTTTCTTAAACCATCTCAATATTCTCTTTTCCCTCCCACTTTTCTCAGGAGTACATGAAATCGAGGTCTTTTTACAACCCCTCCCGATATAGGCTTCTAGTGTGGTACTCTACATTTTCGCTCTTCTTTTATTTTTCTTGCATAGGAGGTAGTCTCGATAATACACTCTACTTAGGCATACCCCTCAAACTAACCCACTCATTGAGTCATAGTAAAATTGAATACAATTCGAAGCTCGAGCCAGAATTTAGAATCAGAGTAGGGTAAAAGATCGGCCTCCGTCAGAGTAATGATGCGGCCGAGCGCACAGACCACATCTAATATCCACTCCATCAGCTGCATAGTGCATACAACCACTTCATACCAACTATGTCGAGACTATAAAGTGACAATCAGCATGGGCAAACTAGGCGAGAGCTAGACAAAATACTTACCTGGTGTTGAGAAAACACTCTCCAACAATGGCACGACGGTGCCCGTCTCCTATACATGTTAGCAAGCTAAAGACCTACCTTGGCCCACCATCCCTAATACATATTAGCAGGCTTCAGACAAGATACTCAAGAAAGAAGACTTCCCTGGTGTTTATAAATCACGCTCCAACACTGGCACGACGGTGCCCGTCTCCTATAGACATTAACAAGCTAAAGACCTACCTTGGCCCACCACCCGCCCTGATACATTTAGCAGATTTCAGACAAGATACTGAAAACAGATAAGCTACTTACCTGTGTTTAGAGAACACACTCCAACAATGGCACGACGGCGCCCTCCTCCTATACACGTCAGCCCATAACCAGGGAGAAGAAAAGCTTACCTTGGATTGATGTGGGTGCGGACAGGCTACCTGTGAGGGACTACGACTTATACTTGTCCGAAGACAGAAGCGTCATTACCCCGGAGTATCGGGAACCCTACACCAAGATAGGTCTGAACCGCATGCAAGCAGGCCCTGCGAAGGACTACGACTTGTACCATCGGAAGATGGAAGCGTCATTACCCCGGGTGACTGGGAACCTTTCTCCAGTGTCTCCTAGACTTGCAAGCAGGCGCCCCGGGAAGGAATACGACTTATACCATACCCTGATGGAAGCGTGATTACCCTTGGTGACTGGGAACCTTCTCAGGTGTCCTAGACATGTCAGCCGTTGCCTTTCCTCAAAGGAGAACAGGGAGATGTACCTCTTTCGGTGTGCCGTGGCGCCACCATGTTCTATCCGAGGACAAACGCCTGCATCTGTTGCCTATTAGCAGTACCTGGTGACCCCCGCCCCCACGAGGATCACCCGGCAGACCAATGGAAGAAAGAAAAGAAAAGAAAAGAAAAGAAACCCAGGCCACATTGTCCCAACAACAGGAATGACAATGGGAAGACAAAAAAAAGAGTGTGCAACAACAGAAATCCGCTTCTCGCGGGAGATTCTTTAGGATGATTTTTTGATAATCAAATTTTTTTGTGTTTTTTTTTTTTTTTTTTTTGTTTTTTTTTCTTTTGGGTCTACATATATATACCTA